>NC_133617.1:612143825-612448825 GCF_048593235.1 Sminthopsis crassicaudata | reverse complement strand
TTCATTAGAAAACATGTCACATGACAATGTTGAAAATAATCATTCATCTCTTCCAATCATTATTGAGTTCTTTTTTTTTTTTCTAGATGAACACTGATGATGCAGACAGTATTTGAATGATTTTTGTGTCAGTCATTTCCTTGTAAAAATTCTTTTTCTTTTTTGTTTTTGAAGGTCGCCGAGTTATCCTCCCCCAGGTTGTGGTAAAAACAAATCCAAACTGAAACCAGAGCAAGATGGCATCTCCAAGACTCACAAACTGTTACGGAGGACTTGTTCTAGTACAGTCAAGGCTGAGGATGTGTGTGGGACCAAGTCCCACAGGACCTTTGGCCGCTCCCTGTCCAGCGACCCTCGAGCTGAGCAGGCTGTGACTATTAAATCGCACAAGCTGCTGAGCCGTCCCTGTGCTGCAGCTGTCAAACAGGAGGAGTGCATCACTCTAAAGCCACATAAATTATTGACTCGATCTTGTTCTGGGGATCCTCGATGTGAGCACAACAGTACTTTGAAGCCCCACAAACTGCTAAGCAGGTCTTACTCCAGTAACCTGAGAATGGAGGAACTAGATGGGCTGAAGAATCATAAGTTACTCAGCAAGTCTCACCCCAGTGCCCCCAAGTCATCCAAAACGGAACTTTTCAAGGAACCTATTGCAGAGGGCAGGAGACTCTCTCTTACCTCAGGGCTTATTGGTATCTTAACACCATCTACATCTTCATCGCCCCAGACTGCTGTGCGTAAATCTTTTTTATTTTAGATCATTAAATAAAACAGTAGCCAAGAGTTATCTAAGTTCACGAGAAGTAGAGGGGCAGAGTGATGGAAGAGCTAGTCTGCGTCAAAAAATTTAGGTTCCAAGCCCATCCTCTCACATTGAGTTATATGTTGTTATTTATTAAGTTCTCACCTTCCCCAGCTAACTTTCACAAACAGTTAGTTGAAGAATATAACATGTTGGCATTGGTAGAGCATGTTGATCTCCTAGAGCTCCCTATGCTGATGAAATCATATTCTGATATCCTTTCCCCTTATTACCTTCAACAAAAAGATGGGAACAAGTTATAGGCAATAGGATATAAGGTAAGGTATTGGAGGTACCCAAAATACTGCTAAATATATGATTGGGTTTTGGATTGGGTTTCCAAAAGCAAAAGATATTTATTCATTTGAGATTTATAAATCATGAATCATGTTGGGGAAATGTGTAAAAAGGTATTTTGTTAATACTCAACATGGCAATATATCAAAGGAAACTTGGTAAAAGAAAAGCCTAACCTTCTTAAAACTCATATTATTTTGATGTTATAACAAAATTTCCTTAACCTAGCCTTCTTCTGATTTTTGTTTTATGGTTACATTTTAGAAATAGATCCTTTTTGGTAAGTTTAATAGTAAAAGGCTGTATCTGGGCAGTTTTATATATCTATATCTATATATATCTCTATATATGTATACATACACACACACATAGATAGATAGGCAGATTTAAATTCTCATTATAAAGCTATGCTCCAGGTTCATGTTATGAGATAGTTAACTGATAATAAGGCCATTTTGCTGCTTTAGGAGATTTAACCTTTCTGGATGAAATTCAGAAATACTGGCTTTAGATCAAATATGGGTTATCAGAGCAAAATTCTAATATTCATTGTTTATAAAAAGGTAGTTAGTGATATTTATAAAAAGCCAGCTAGATGGTACAGTAGATAGAGTACCAGGCTTTAAGTCTGGATAACTAGTCTTCCTGAGTTCAAATCTAGCCTCAGATACTCAGTTGCTGTGTGACTAGTCACTGTGATTAGTGCTGTGTAACTTGCATAGTTAAAAGAGTTAAAAGTTAACTCTTTTAACAACCTCAATTTATTCATTTATAAAATAAGCTGGAGTATCTTTGCCAAGAAGACTCTAGATTGGGCTATGAAGAATCATATATATATATATATATATTTTTTTCATATATATATGAAAAAATAAAGTGATATAAAACCCATTTCTGTTACTGTCATAGACAAAATAGTGTCCAGTGAAATGAGAATGTTTTACTCTTGTTGGGTCAATTAAGTTTGTTTTATAAACATTAGTTGTTGATGTCATTAAGATCTCTTTTAGGACTGACAATCTCACTTTCAGATGCTGTGAATCTCTTTTATAAGTAATATCAAAACAGGATGTGTACCTAATTAGCAAGAATATTTGTTTTCAGCTACTTGTTTTTCAGTAGATTTATACATGCAATGCATACCTATTTCTAACTTCAATATATTTAATTGTTGTTTATTTATGAAAATTTCCTTCTGTGCATTGTACAGTTTATGCCAATGTTCTTAAAGGATGCATCTTATTAAAGTAAATTTGGGATGAGATGGGCAAAGTTATTTAGAAAATAGTCAACAATAATCCTTTTTCATATATAAGTAAGATATTTTCAGAGACACAGAAGGGAAGGGATGGTGGGGAAAGTCAATGTTCAAAGTGCAGTAATGACATTTTCAGCATCTATAAAATCTGTTTTTTTTTTTTAATAAAGAGATTCATAGACTTCAGTAAGTATCTTTTAAAAAATAGTATAGAGCAAAATGCCTAGTTACAATTATTTTACCAGAGTGAGAAGTTGAATTGGGATCCCATAATAAAGAATATAAATTATCATGATAGCCTTTCTACTGGAGTATATTTACAAATTCAGAAAACTGACCTTTTTATTTGGAAAATAAGAACAGTGATGCCAGAGGAATGATGAGGAATTAAGAAGTAGAAGAATGAATGAAGAAATATAAAAATCTTGTTTTGTGTTTTGGGGTTTAAAGTTTTAATTTAGGAGAGCCTAAAAAAACAATCTTTAGGTTCATAGTTTTCCGGAAATTTTGGTTTTTTTGTTCATTGATACTGTTTATTTCAAGTGTGCTCTTTCTCTTTTCTCTTTATAGCCAAATTATAATGCAAAATGCATTCCAGTACGAGACCGAGGTTTTCTAATACAGGTATGATAGAATACGCCATGTATTATTGATATAGTCTAGCTCTGTATCTGCCCTTTAATCATTTGTAAATATAACTTATTATTTTCATTTCCATTATCCCTAGACAATTGAGTTTGCAGAACAGCGGATACCTGTACTAAATGAATACTGTGTAGTATGCGATGAACCTCATGTGTTCCAAAATGGCCCTATGTTACGGGTAAGTTTTCATTTCTAGAAATTTAGTCCTAATTGAATAAACAGATTTTTTTTTAAAAAAAGGTTAAAGATATTAACATATGTAACATGTATTGGTCAACCAGCCATCTGGGGGAGGAGGGGGAGGAGAAGGAGGGGAAAAATTGGAACAAAAGGCTTGGCAATTTTCAATGCTGTAAAATTATCCATGCATATATCTTGTAAATAAAAAGCTATAATAAAAAAAAAAGAAAAAAAAGGTTAAAGATAGAAGATTATTTCTTTTATTATGTGAACAGCATATATTCCCAATTACATATTGTCTGTACTAAAGAGAATAATGATCTAAAAAAATTACCTATCAGTACCCAACAATCAGTGCATAGATTAGATACTAATTAAAGCATTTATTTTGGATTTAAAATATAGGTAATTTTTTACAAACACTTAAGCTCAATACAGATTGTTGTATAGATTGATTATACAAATAAATTGAGGGTATTGATAAATTGCTTGCATTTTGGTTAATCAACAATGCTAAATATTTTTATACTTGAAAACCATGTTGTGATAGGAATTTGGGGAATAACTTTGTTGTTTTTACCTTCTATCTTGTGTATGTGTGATAGCCTGGTATGCATTTATATATCTTTTCACTTTTTTCATTAAGTCAATATAATATGTCAATCAATAAGCACTATTATGAAAATAATATACCAATAAGCATTTCATCTGTGCCATTTACCGTGCTATTATCTAGGGATGCAGAAAGAGGCAAAAGACAGCCCCTGCCCTGGGAGCTCATAATATAATGGGTTGGGAGGGGGAAGGCAACAAAAATATGCATACATAGTTAAATGCAGTATAAATAGGAAATGGTTAATGGAGAGAAAACACTAGAATTTAGTGCTTGGGAAAAGCTTCTTGTGTAAGGCATGATTTTCATTGGCACTTAAAGCCAAAGAACATAGGAAGCAGAAATTAGGAGAGAGAGTAATTCTGGATATGCTTGTGACATAGAGAAATTTTCTGGATGCAAAATATTTTTTCATGGAACAACAAAGATACCAGTGTCATTGTATCAAAAAGTAATGTGGGGAATAAGACTTTACAAAAAAGACTGGAAAGATGGTGGTAGGGTAAATCATAGAGAATTTTGAATGCCAAGGGATTTTTTTATTTAAACTTGAAGGTAATGGAGAGTCACTGGAGTTTATTCATTGGGGTTAGAGTAGGGTGTTTGTCATAGTTATATCTGTGTTTTAGGGAAATCACTTTGGCTGCTGAATCAAAGATAAACGAGAGCAGGAAGAGACTTGAAGTAGGTAGTTCTATCCAGAAGACTGCTTCAGTAGTCTAAGCATGTTGTGTTGAGGGATTACCTCAAATTTGTGGCTATGTGAGATAATAGATTGGAATAGTATTCAAGAGAGGTATTGACAGTAGATTAAATATGGTGTGTGACAGAAAATGACAAACTGAAGATGGAATCTAGGTTGTGAATCTGAGGAACCTAAGAAACTGATGATACCCTCGACAGTACAAAAATTAGGAATGGAATATAGGATTCAGAGGGAAAGATCACGATTTCAGTTGTGGACTGTTGAATTTAAGATGTCTACTGGACATCCAATTTGAGATGTCTGAATGGGAGTTAGAAAATGTAAGAATAGAGGTCATGCAGAAAGGATAAAGCAGGATAGGTGAATTTGAGAATTATCAGCATAGGTTTGATCATTAAATCCATGGAGTAATATGAATTGATGATACAACCTTGTAGGACACATAAAGTTAATTGCTATGACTTATGTGTGGATCCAGCAAAGGAGACTGAGAAGAAGTGGAGGTAAGAGGAGAACTATATCCTCAAAACCTGTAGAGAAGAAAGTATCAGGCAGAAGAAGTTGATTAGCACTGTTTAAGATTTCAGAGAGGTTAGGCCATTGCATATAGAAATTAGGAGATTATTTCTAATTTTAACCAGTTTCACAAATCAGAAATCAAATTCAGATTAAGAAAATAGTGAGATTAGAGAAAGTAGAATTCCCTATATAGATAGTTTTCTCAAGGAATTTTGACACAAAGGACAAAAGAGATATAGATGCTAGTGAGAAATAAATGAGGGTTTTTTGAAAATGGAGGACATATGGTGATAGTAAAGCCAGTAGGAATGGTCCTTCTTTAAAGAGGGTTGAGATCAAAGATAAATTGAGATCATAGGGATGGTAGAAGGGACAAATTATTAGAGGAGGTGAAATTAATTTGATTCTTTATGCATGTTGATGAGTTTGCCTTGATAAGCAATAGGGCCACCTGTTCGTGTGAGATATTGGTGAAGAAGGAAAGAGGGGCAACAGTAAGTGATATGAAATGAATAAGAAATATGAAGGTCACAGAATAAAACTACTTTTTTCTGTAAAATCTGAATCAAAGTTCTCAGGTGAGAGGGTGGATAGAAGGGGAGTTGCACTTAACGGGCGATTTAAGAAGAGATAAAAAAAGTTTGGAAGAGTTGATGTAGAAAGTGGAATTAGTGAATTGATTAGGATAGGGTAGAAAGATTGCCAGCTAGCTAAGTGGTATTAGTTGTAAAACATATATTTTAATAAACTCAGTTAAAATCATTGTTTGATTTTTTCCCCCACTTTCATTCAAGTGCATTTGTAAGAATGAAGGAGATGAATTATGGGATTCTACCATGGCAGGACAGAGTCAGCCATATGATAAACCAAGTGAAGAGGATAGTGTAGGATATAATTGGTTTGACAATGGATCAGAATGGAGAAAAGAAGAGTTTTTACTTAAAAAAATAAAGGCCTGGGAATAGAATAAGGTATGAAGGGAATTAAAAATATGAATGAAGATTAGGTTTGGTAAGGAAAGACATATGGAGAGTTGAAACCAGTTAATAGTTTATGATCATTTTTAAAAGCTTTCAGAAATCTTGAATTGGATGTTAGCAACATTAAGGAGCATAGCCATTTTTGCATCTCCAGAAGAGAATGGAGGAGGAGATCATGGGAAGTAAATAGGCTGAGCAAATGAATAATTAATATTTGAGGGAAAATCATTATGTATGTTCAACTCCCTTAGTGTGAAGATAGAAGTTGGGGAAAAGAGAAAAATATATGAGCCAGGTACTGAACTCTTTGGGGAAAAAAGGGAATAACCTGGAATTCTATTGATGGCTACGAGGATATTATTTGTTTTTTAAATCATGGATTGAATGGACCTCAAAGGAAGAGAGATTCCCAAGTAGTAGAGATAGGAGAAGCTGGAAACAGCTATGGAAAGCAAGAAGTATTTCAAGAAATTTATAAGATGGTGGTTTAGATAGAATTTTAATAAATGTTATTTTTAACATAAATATAACCTTCCAAATGTTGTTTTTCAGAAGTTGTAGCATTTTTCATTTCTAAAGTTATTAAAATTTAAAACTATCCCTTGGATTTTTGACACAATTTGCAGGTATCTCTGTCTAGATCTTATGATCTATTATGGTAAATACATGCAGACACACACACATTTTTATTTAAGTATCTGTGTATCTATACATGTATGTATATATTATACATTTTTATTTATCAGTGCATCTGCTTATCTATCTTTTTTTCCCCTGAAGGTTAAATTGTCTTTTGTTCTGGATATGGTTTCCCAGCCCTTTTATTAATTGTTGGTACTCTTTTATGCTGATCAGGAGTTATTTATTGTATTGTTTGGAAATGAGAGTGGGAGAAATGATGGGGGCTAGTTTGGTTTTCAGAGTTTCACATAATTGACTTTAGATCTAGAATGAGTAATTTTTCTAGTGAAGCAACAAATAATTCTAAGGAAATGGAACTGATCTCCCTTAAAGAGGTGGCATTCTAGGACCACAATAAGTGAGATATAGGTGTTTTATCTGTTTGGCACCATTCAGTTGCTGCTTTTTAATTTGCACTCTAAGATGACAAGATTGATAAATTAGTTTGAGCCTTCTTTAAAAAAAACAACCTAGAAAATGTTGTGCTGATAGTGTAATCTTTTGAAGTTTATTACTTGACAAGCAAATGAAATTTCATCTCCTAGTTGGAGATTAAAATCTCTGATGTGAAATAAATCTTTTGCTTCACAAAGGCTCTACACTCTATCTGTATCTGAGGGGGTTCTATTTTTCTTTTACTTTCTGTATTCTCATCCTGTCTCTTCTATGATGTTACTGCTGAATTTTTGAACATTTTAGTTAACCAGGTGCCTGAGACTCTGGAAGAGGGGAAGGATTTAGAGTTAGTCTGGGTGTCAAAACAAAAACGAATTTATTGACATCTACCCAGGCTTAAAGCAGGGCATATCTCTTCCATCTTCCTTCAGTGCTCATGTACACACACACACACACACACACACACACACACACACACACACACCCCTCAGTGCTTCAAAATTTCAATGTAAATACAAGGATATTACATCTACTATATGTAATTTCCTATAATCTGGGTAGTGCCCCTTCTCCATCTCTACACTAATCTTTTAGATAAGAATTCCCAAATAGGGGGGCGGAGCCAAGATGGCGGAGAAGAAACACACGACTCAGTGAACGTCCTCACTCCCTCACAACCAATTAGATAAATTAAGTCTCAGAATTAGCTCAGGACTGACAGATACCACAAGGACTGGTAGCACGACTTACCAGCTGAAGAGAATCTGGAGTTTCAACAGGAAAGGTCAGTTCTCAGGGGAGGAATAAGAAAGACCAGCACAGACGGTGGGGTAGGGGCACACTGCGCCCATTGCGCTGGGAGGGGCTCTGGGATCAGAGAAGCCACTGAGGTAAAGGAATCTGGCACAGGCTGTTAGCTCTTCTCTGCTAATTATTTAGCAGTTCAGAAGAGAAAGCCAAAATATTTTAAAACTCAGATTAGATTTTCCCCGATCCTGGGGGTGACTCAGGCACAGATCTCGGCACCAGGGGGTGTGGCCTCAGCTACCTCCTGAGAATAGTTAAGAGACTGACAAGTGGGTGGATACGGCCCAAGGCAACACACACGGCCTAGCTTAGCTGGAGGGAGTGGAACTCAGCTCCAGGAAGTCCCAGAGAAGCGGAACCTTTGAACTAGGGACCGCGGTTTCTGGCAGACACTTCCAGTTTGAGCGAAGGGGCTTCTTACGTCACCTGCTGCAGACACCCACTCCCCACCCGGACACATAGGCTGGGCCTCCTGCAGTCTTCACTATTCTACGGCCTCGAAGCACAGTAGTGCTAATCACCTCTGAGGCACTCCCAGGGAGAGGGTGGGGAACTCTCTCCCAGAGCTCTCTCTTAGCTCAGGCTCAGGAGCCCCTGCATCCATCCGGTCTGGGAGGAAGCTGGTAAAGAAGTAAATAATTTCCTACCCCAGGGACAGACCCCAAAACATTTTTTTTAAGTATGAGCAAAAAAGCTAGAAAAACCATAGATTCCTTCTATACAGAGAAAGAGCGGGTGTCCAACCCCGAGGAAGTTAACAGCAGAGAATCAGATAACAACCTAAAGGGGAACGATTCCTGCCCCCCATCACATAACTCTCTCCTAGAAGAAGCTCTTAAAAAATTGAGGGAGATCGAAGAAAAATGGGGAAAAGAAAGGGAAGTTATGATAGAGAATAACAACGTCCTGAAATTGGAGTTGGAAAAAATAAAGAATTCACAGGAGATGCAGGGAAACAAAATTAGTGAATTAGAAAAGGTTAAAAAAACACAGGAAAGTAGGATTTCTGAATTGGAAAAGATAAAAAAGTCTCAAGAAAATAGAATTTCTGAATTGGAAAAAGAAAATAATTCTCAAAAAAAAAAATTAGGGAAATGGAAAAAAACTCAATAGAGCAAAATAATTCATTTAAAAACGAAATTGGGCATTTACAAAAAGAACTAAAAACTGTGAAAGAAGAAAATAACTCCTTAAAAGTCAGGATGGAACAAATAGAAATGAATGATTCACAGAGAACCCAAGAATCAGTCAAACAAAACAAAAAAAATGAGAAGCTGGAGAACAACGTCAAATACTTACTGGGAAAATCTATAGACCTGGAAAATAGATCTAGGAGAGATAATCTGCGGATTATTGGACTTCCAGAAAACTATGACCAAAAAAAGAGCCTAGATTCTATTTTACAGGAAATTATCAAAGAGAACTGTCCAGAGATAATAGAAACAGAAGGGAAAGTAGATGTGGAAAGAATTCATCGAACTCCTTCTGAAATAGACCCTAAAAAAAGAACACCACGGAATATTGTGGCTAAGCTGCAGAATTACCACACAAAGGAGAAAATCCTGCAAGCAGCTAGAAAAAAACAATTTAAATACCAAGGTGCCACAATAAGGGTCACCCAAGATCTGGCTGCCTCCACATTAAAAGATAGAAGGGCCTGGAACCTGATATTCCGAAAGGCAAAAGATCAAGGACTGCAACCAAGAATGAACTACCCAGCTAAGTTTAGCATCTTTTTCCATGGAAGAAGATGGTCATTCAATGAAACAGAGGAATTCTATATGTTTCTAAGAAAAAAACCAGACTTAAACAAAAAATTTGATCTACATCCACAAGACTGAAGAGAAACAGAAAAAGGTACACAGAACCCTTGAGAACTGTAACTCTGTTGTGGGTATATAAAAAATACTCAAGGATAATTTGATTTTACTGATATAAAAGAAAAAAAGGGGGGTGTGGTAAAGGGAAGGAGGTCGGTTCAGAAAAAGGGGAAGGAGTGATAAAAAGAGGGAAACTACATCCCAGGAAGAGACATAGAAAATACACCATATCTGAGGGAACTTAGTGAGGGGGAGAATCATTGTGTGAATCTTACTCTCATCAGAAGAGGCTCAAAGAGTAAATAATTAACATATTTGTTTTTCAGAGAATTTTCTCTCACCTCATTAAAAGGGGGGAGAGGAAAAGGGGAAAGGAAAAGGAGAATAAGTGAAGGGACTTGGAGGGAGGGGGGAGGGATCCTAAAAAAAAAAAAAAAAGAGGGAGGGTTGCGCGTCACAAGGGGGGTCTGTAAATTAAATATCGGGGAGGGGGATCAGGGGGGTCAAGGGAAAAAAGTATAATCTGGGGATAATACGATGGCAGGAAATACAGAATTAGTAATTTTAACTGTAAATGTAAATGGGATGAACGATCCCATCAAACGGAGACGGATAGCAGATTGGATCAAAAAGCAGAACCCTACAATATGTTGTCTACAGGAAACACACTTAAAGCAGGGAGATACATACAGAGTAAAGGTAAAAGGTTGGAACAGAGCTTATTATGCTTCAGGTAAAGCCAAAAAAGCAGGGGTAGCTATCCTTATCTCAGATCAAGCAAAAGCAGAAGTAGATCTCGTTAAAAAAGATAAGGAAGGAAACTATATCCTGCTGAAAGGTAGCATAAATAATGAAGCCATATCAATACTAAACATATAGGCACCAAGTGGTATAGCATCTAACTTTCTAAAGGAAAAGTTAAGAGAACTGCAAGAAGAAATAGACAGTAAAACTATAATAGTGGGAGATCTCAACCTTGCACTCTCAGATTTAGACAAATCAAACCACAAAACAAACAAGAAAGAAATTAAAAAAGTAAATAGAACATTAGAAAAACTAGGTATGATAGACCTTTGGAGAAAACTGAATGGCAATAGGAAGGAATATACTTTCTTCTCAGCAGTTCATGGATCCTATACAAAAATTGACCATATATTTGGACATAAAGATCTCAAAATTAAATGTAGGAAGGCAGAAATAATAAATGCCTTCTTCTCAGATCACAATGCAATAAAAGCTACATTCAGTAAAAAGTTAGGGGTAAATAGACCAAAAAGTAATTGGAAACTGAATAATCTCATCTTAAAGAATGACTGGGTGAAAGAGCAAATTATAGAAACAATTAACAATTTCACCCAAGATAATGATAATGATGAGACATCATATCAAAATCTTTGGGATGCAGCTAAAGCAGTAATAAGGGGAAATTTTATATCTTTAGAGGCTTATTTGAAGAAAATTGAGAAAGAGAAGATTAACGAATTGGGCTTACAACTTAAAAGGCTAGAAAAAGACCAAATTATAAACCCCCAACCAAAAATTAAACTCGAAATACAAAAATTAAAAGGAGAAATCAATAAAATTGAAAGTAAAAAAACTATTGAATTAATAAATATAACCAAGAGTTGGTTTTATGAAAAAGCCAATAAAATAGATAAACCTTTGGTAAATTTGATCAAAAAAAAGAAAGAGGAAAATCAAATTGATAGTCTTACAAATGAAAAGGGGGATCTTTCCACCAATGAAGAGGAAATTAGAGAAATAATAAGGAGTTACTTTGCCCAACTTTATGCCAATAAATTTGATAACTTAAGTGAAATGGATGACTTTCTCCAAAAATATAGGCTCCCTAGATTAACAGAGGAGGAGATAAATTGCTTAAATAGTCCCATTTCAGAAAAAGAAATAGAACAAGCTATTAATCAACTCCCCAGGAAAAAATCCCCAGGGCCAGATGGATTCACATGTGAATTCTACCAAACATTTAAAGAACAATTAGCCCCAATGTTATATAAATTATTTGAAAAAATAGGGGATGAAGGAGTCCTACCAAACTCCTTTTATGACACAGACATGGTACTGATACCTAAACCTGGTAGATCGAAAACTGAGAAAGAAAATTATAGACCAATCTCCTTAATGAATATTGATGCTAAAATCTTAAATAAGATATTAGCAAAAAGACTTCAGAAAATGATCTCCAAGATAATACACTATGATCAAGTAGGATTTATTCCAGGAATGCAGGGCTGGTTTAATATTAGGAAAACTATTAATATAATTGACCATATTAATAATCAAATTAATAAGAACCATATGATCATCTCAATAGATGCAGAAAAAGCATTTGACAAAATCCAACATCCATTCCTACTAAAAACTCTTGAGAGTATAGGAATAAATGGATTATTCCTTAGAATAATCAGGAGTATATATTTAAGACCGTCAGTAAGCATAATATGCAATAGAAATAAACTGCAACCTTTCCCATTAAGATCAGTAGTGAAACAAGGTTGCCCACTATCACCATTACTATTCAATATAGTACTAGAAACGCTAGCCTCGGCAATAAGAGCCGAGAAAGAGATTCAAGGAATTAGAGTAGGAAATGAGGAAATCAAACTATCACTTTTTGCAGAGGACATGATGGTATACTTAGAGAACCCCAAAGACTCTGCTAAAAAGCTACTAGAAATAATTCAAAATTTCAGCAAAGTGGCAGGATACAAAATAAATCCACATAAATCCTCGGCATTTTTATATATCACTAACAAAATGCAACAGCAAGAGATACAAAGAGAAATTCCATTCCAAACAAATGTTGAGAATATAAAATATTTGGGAATCCATCTACCAAAGAAAAGTCAGGAATTATATGAGAAAAATTACAAAACACTTGCCACAAAAATAAAATCAGATTTAAATAATTGGAAAGACATTCAGTGCTCTTGGATAGGCCGAGCGAATATAATAAAGATGACAATACTCCCCAAACTAATCTATTTATTTAGTGCTATACCAATCAGACTCCCAAGAAACTATTTTAATGACCTAGAAAAAATAACAACAAAATTCATATGGAAGAATAAAAGGTCAAGAATTGCAAGGGAACTAATGAAAAAAAACTCAGAGGAAGGTGGTCTAAGTGTACCTGATCTAAAGCTATATTATATAGCAGCAGTCACCAAAACCATTTGGTATTGGCTACGAAATAGACCGGTAGATCAGTGGAACAGATTAGATACAAAGGACAAAAAAGGGTACATCTATAGCAATCTAATCTTTGACAAACCCAAAGATTCCAACATTAGGGATAAAAATTCATTATTCGGAAAAAACTGTTGGGAAAACTGGAAATTAGTATGGCAGAAATTAGATATGGATCCACACTTAACACCATATACCAAGATAAGATCAAAATGGGTCCATGATTTAGGCATAAAGAGGGAAATAATAAATAGATTAGAGGAACAGAGGATAATCTACCTCTCAGACTTGTGGAGGAGGAAGGAATTTATGACCAGAGGAGAACTAGAGATCATTATTGATCACAAAATAGAAGATTTTGATTACATCAAACTAAAAAGTTTCTGTACAAATAATACTAATGCAAACAAGATTAGAAGGGAAGTAACAAATTGGGAAAATATTTTTAAAAACAAAGGTTCTGACAAAGGTCTCATTTCCAAAATATATAGAGAACTGACCCTAATTTATAAGAAACCGAACCATTCTCCAATTGATAAATGGTCAAAGGATATGAACAGACAATTCTCAGAGGAAGAAATTGAAACTATATCCACTCACATGAAAGAGTGTTCCAAATCACTACTGATCAGAGAAATGCAAATTAAGACCACTCTGAGATACCACTACACACCTGTCAGATTGGCTAAGATGACAGGAACAAATAATGACAAATGTTGGAGGGGATGTGGGGAAACTGGGACACTAATACATTGCTGGTGGAGTTGTGAAAGAATCCAGCCATTCTGGAGAGCAATCTGGAATTATGCCCCAAAAGTTATCAAACTGTGCATACCCTTTGACCCAGCAGCGCTACTACTGGGATTATATCCCAAAGAAATACTAAAGAGCGGAAAGAGACATATATGTGCCAAAATGTTTGTGGCAGCTCTTTTTGTTGTAGCTAGAAACTGGAGGATGAATGGATGTCCATCAGTTGGAGAATGGTTGGGTAAATTGTGGTATATGAAGGTTATGGAATATTATTGCTCGGTAAGAAATGACCAGCAGGAGGAATATAGAGAGGCCTGGAGAGACTTAAATCAACTGATGCTGAGTGAAATGAGCAGAACCAGAAGATCACTGTACACTTCAACAACAATACTGTATGAGGATGTATTCTGATGGAAGTGGAAATCTTCAACATAAAGAAGATCCAACTCACTTCCAGTTGATCAATGATGGACAGAGGTAGCTGCACCCAGAGAAGAAACACTGGGAGGGGAATGAAAATTGTTAGCACTAATATCTGTCTGCCCAGGTTGCATGTACCTTCGGATTCTAATGTTTATTGTGCAACAAGAAAATGATATTCACACACATGTATTGTACCTAGACTATATTGTAACACATGTAAAATGTATGGTATTGCCTGTCGTCGGGGGGAGGGAATAGAGGGAGGGGGGGTAAATTGGAAAAATGAATACAAGGGATATTATTATAAAATATATATATATATATATATATAATAAAAAATTAAAAAAAAAAAAAAAGAATTCCCAAATAATGAGGCATCCTTTAGTTGGAGTGGTCTCCAGAGAAATGCATTTCAACCTGTTAGAACATTGACTGAAACAATATAAATATTAATTCTAGCTTGAACCTGTGGAATATATAAAACCAAGTTTTTCTCCATTCTTAATCTGTTTGAGGACTAAGAGTGAGACTAAGAGCTTTTCTGAAAATCAATCAGAGGTAACAGTTGGCAAGAAAAAAAAAAGTTTTCTTCCAGGTGCTATTTATTCTGTTTTCCCAGAAATAGACCTATTTCTAGAGCCAACTTCTGTTCACTTTTCATTTCTTTTTTCCCCTATTTCTGTAGCCCACAGGTTCTAATATTTAACTTAGAGCACTAGTCAAGCAGATAATTTCCCTAGAATGTGGAAAATAGATCTTTGTTCATCTACAGAATAAGCATAGGCAATTCTATGATGAGCTCACAGTTGCAAAATTACTTTTAAAGTTTCACACGTATTTGAATCTGTGTTTTGATTGACCTATAGCCAGGCTTATTGTTCATACATTTCAGAATTTTTTTTTTTCATTTGGGGGCAATATTTTTTTATTGATGTTTGGGAAGGACCAACAAAGGAGCATAATATCCTTTAAAAGTGTTTCCTTTTTCTGTAGGGTGAGTCTAAAACAGAATAAATCATACAATGCTCTGCTGCCAGTAAAATGTGTTGAAAGCTTTTGCTCATATATAAAGTTTCAAATAAGCCAAAAGAAGGTAATTGGTTGCCAAATATGTTCATATTGAGAGCTTTTGCTCGTGTAATGATGATTATATGTTTTAAATAAGTCAGTATAAAGCAATTGATTGCCAAATATGTTAGTTTTTTTATAAAAGTGATGCATGGCTGTCACCAGAGAAATATGTGGCAAGGAGCAGAATTGAAGAATAATAGATAACAGAACAAGATTATTAATCTATTAATTTTTATTTTTCTTCAAGGTGAAATCCAATATATTAGATAGACTCCAATTTCATATTCTTGTTTGGACATGGGCAGAAGTCACTTGAGATTGGAAAACACTGAAAGTTGTGATCTGAGGTTTTTTTTTAGGCAATACCCACATTATTAAGAACCCAAATCTATTACTTTAATGGAATATTATTTTATGGCATTATTCCTTATGTGCACTACAACCCGTATCAATCACATACCATTGCTTACTCCAAAAATTGAATTATTTCAGAATCAGATATTTAATAGCTGTTTGAGCCTGGGAAAGTCTACTTTCTGACCTTCATTGTCTTCAATCTCTAATGTGACAGAGCTGAACTAAATACCCTCACTCTAAGGTGTCTCTTAGCTCTACAGTTGTGATGATCCATATTTTCTTTATGTTCTAGAACATTAAGGATAATAAAGTTTCACTTTTTCATCACTGATTTGCAAAGGCAAAACCAAGGTTTTAGAATAAATGAAATTGTTCAGATTTTCTTGATACACACATATACACATGTAACAGATGTATGTATGTCTGTGTAAATTTATGAACACCCCAACATTTTTATTTAAATATGAATTTATATCTCTATATATTCATATAATTTAAAAAATTATAGCCTATAGAAATAAGGTTTCTAGTCAGGCCTAATTAAGTAAAATCAATAACAATTGTGAACTCTAGGATATTTATGACAAAAGTTTATTTGATTGAGTTCTATTCATAATTCTTTTCTAACCATCAAAGTCTTAAACCAATGGAATTATTTTGGTTTTTGTGATAGTATTTTGCTTTCAATACATACTTCCTTATCTAACACTAATAGTTTCCTTCTTGATAGAGAAAACACTCTAAGTTGGTTTAAATAATTTTCTTGAGATTTAGTGTATTTTGCTTATTTAGTTGCTGTTTCACAGTGAGTCTCTGCCTCTGTCCCCACTAAAGTCACAATTTCTTTTTTTTTTAAACAGTATTTTGTTTTTACAAATGCATACAAAGATAGTTTTCAAAATTCACCTTGATCACTTTTTCTTACTCTTTAATTTCCTTTGTTTATTTGCAAATACTCCAAAAGAGTGATTACGTGGCAAAAAAAAAAAGGAAGGGAAAAGAAACATACACAATTTTTTGTCTGGAATAAATTTCCTGAGGATATTAGGTACATCTGGCTGGAGGAGAACACAAGATTCTGTTGTCTTTTGTCTGTGTCTTGTCTGTATGTTATAGTATGACAGATCTTAGATATGGATGCACTGGCTGCACCAGTTATTCACCTTGCCCTTTTTATATAGGTACCATCTATGATGTATCCTATGATCTCACCTTTCTGATGGTTCCCAATCCCAGTGAGGAAAAAGTGCAATTTGTTACCTTCTCCTTTAGAGCTCCTTTAGAGCTTCTTGGAAAGCTACCATGGTTGAAAAAGACTGATGAGAGAATATGTAATTGGAACACTCTCTCTACTCAAAGTGATTGACAAGGAAGGTATAGAGAACCTTTATTATGATGCCACGTACAATTAGACAATATGGATTCAGATTGAAAATTTATATGAAATTGTTAGAAAAATAGAGTTAAAGCTTCTTGGTTTTTAAAGAAGTAAAATGAAAAAGAAAAGAACAATTGATATACAATACATTCCAGTAGGAGATGTAAAATTAAGAAAATTTTGATCTTCTTAAACAAAGGTGAAACCTCTATAAATTGCTTTGTAAGAATTAAAGCATATCATCAACATCAGCTAACTATTATTTTAAAAGATATAATAGCATTCTGCTATTATGTTTGTTCTAAACCATGGCATTTCATAGATGTACTTTATATTTTTATAAATAAGCTAGTTAGTATGAGGGGGAAATATTTTTTTATGGGCATATAAATACAATCTTTTAAAATGCTGGCTCTTATATGTTGAATTGGAATTCCAACTTTAATGCTTTTTTCATTACCTCACATGTGACATTAAAAATAGTTTGTCATTGTTAATCTCGCTCTCTTCTGTCTGTCTTTTGTTTTACTATTTGTTGATTGTGTCTATTAATAGCTGTGTTAAGCTTCAGGTTATTAAAATATCATATCCAATGTATATGATTACTGATAAGGAATTTTTTTAAAGTAATGTCATGCTTGTAATGTCAAATATATATAAGCAAGGGTGCATCACATATGTGTTAAGGTAATTGTCTCCATCTTAATTGAGTTCAGCAGTTCTGCAGAGGGCTTGTGAAATTCTGGGTAAAGTTACATGTGATTTATGTCTTATTTAAAGAGATTATTTTGAATTATTAATTAAGAAAAAATATTTAATTTTTGTTGTCATTCTGACATAGTGTCAAAGTTTAAATACTGTTTACTTAAAATTGCTTTTTTTAATGTGGTCAAGACAAATTTATTGTATCTATACTTTCCATTTTTAAGTCCTAAAATTGCAAAATTACTAAAAAAAAATTAAGTAACATAAAGCATATAAACCAATCAGTGCATTAAGAGGCAATGTTTTGTGTACTAGTAGAAACTGGGCATACTGTATAAAGACGGCTTCATCCCCTTGCCATCCTGATTAATGAGAAACACCCAAAACACTCATTTTTAATTCTTCTCAGTCTTTGCCAGTCTGCTGGCTGACATTTTAGGGGAGTATAAGTGGGGTTCAGAGCCAGGTCAAGATAACCTTGAATCCTGCAGCTAAGCAGGTGTTGCTAGGTAGGTTTCATTGCCTGGAGAAGCACAGATTATTGTCCATAAATGCATCTGTTTCCATTTTAAAAAAACAAGTAGTGAAAATTTCCACTGCATATAATCTTTAAAATTGCTTTTTAAATTCATGTTTCAATGTATTTCACTTCAATAAATATTTTAAGGCCTTCTACATTTCACATCCTCATCAGTTGTTGGAGACGAATTAAAAAGCAAATAGTCTCTGTAAGAAACTTATATTTTACTAGAAATAAGAGAGAAGTGGAGAAAAACAAAAAACAAAAATGATTTGACCACTGAAAAGTGAAATATATAGAACAAAAGTCAATGAATGTTTTTGTTCAGCTGTTGTATAGTCCTGACCATTGATGGGATCACTATTGCATTCTGGTTAAAGTAAGAAGAAGCATGATATAATAGATAGGGCCCAGAATTTGGAGGCAAGATTGAAGGTTTGTTTTAAAGACAATGAACAAGTTTTTAAAAAAGCATCTCTGCCTTTAAACTATCTTATTTATAAGATTAAGAGGTTTGGGTTTCCTTACATCTCTAAATTCATGACCCCATCCTAAGAAAACTGTTTCCTTTCATTTCAAAGGCAAAACCTTTTTTAAGGGAAAAAAAATTACTGCTTTCTAATGAGTAAGTTACTTCATTATACATTTAGTTTTATAGACAGGAGGATCCATCTATGTTACCCCCCAAAATTAATAGGAGCCTGTGAATATCTCTTTTGAATCTTATGGATTAATGGTTGGAAGGCAAGGTCAAATACTTTAATAATATAGCACTAAGAAAAAGAATATTTTAGAAATAAGATAAATATAATTGCTTTGTTGCAAAGTTTTAAAATAAATTAATGAATGATTTGCAAAATTGCATATTATATTTAAGCATTGTATTAAACTTTGTGTAATAAAATTCATTATTTGCATATTTGGTTTGTTTGTGATGTCCATTTAAGTAACTGCCTTCTTTCAATAGCTTTTATGGTTTCCCTAGAGATAATCAAAGTTCACTGAGGGAGAGGGCAAAGGGAAATCTATGAAATTAATTACAGTGTTTCAGTAGAGTACATTAGTCCCAAAGAACTTCTCACATTGTCCTCAAAGGGATATCTAATATTGACCATCTAAAATGAATATATTTAAGTTGAGAAATTTCTACTAGAGTGCCATCTTGTGTTGCAATTTTGAACTTCTGCCCATAATGAATTTTAGGCAATGAACAAATAACAAGCTTGATATCTTGGCAAAAAAGACTAGAAATGCTTTACTTCAAATATACACAATTCAGATCCTGACTAGTCAACTTAATTATTTTTTAAATAATAGTTTTTTTTTTTTATTTTCAAATATATGCAAAGGCTGTTTTCAACATTCAACCTTTTGCAAAATCTTGTGTTCCAAATTTTTCTCCCTTTTTTCCCCCTACCCCCTCCTCTAGATAGCAAGTAATCCAGTATATGTTAAACAAGTATAATTCTTCTACATGTATTTCCATGTTTATCATGTTGAACAAGAAAAATCAGATCAAAAAGGAAAAAAATGAGGAAAAAAAAGCAAACAAATAACAACAAAAAAAGTGAAAATACTATGTTGTCATCCAAGCTCAGTTCCCACAGTCCTCTGTCTGGGTGTAGATGGTTCTCTCTATCACATGTCTATTGGAATTGACAGATTTACCTCATCATTAAGAAGAGACATTGTGCATCACAGTCAACTTAATTATTTACAAATTAGAGAGAACAAGAAATGCAATGTGATTTATATTAGAGAACCTCATTTGTATTGAGTTGATAATTTCTTAAATAACTATAATATTCATGCTTTATAGTTAACCACACATTTAAAGGATAAAATCATATTTTAAAAATTGTAAATAAAAAAAAACAAAATAAACAAGTTCAATGTGATAACACAGGGTTTGTTTTGTTTTTGTTTTTTGTTTTTTTTAATTAGGGATCTTGATACATGGAAAAAGATCTTGTCTTAGAGGACTTGGGTTCAAATGGAGGCTCTACTATTAACTTCCTTTGCGATCATAGTCTAATTACTTAATTTTTCTGTATCTTCCTGAAAATGGCAGCATCATCTAGATGAGCTCTAAGGTTCTTTTCAGTTATCTTAGTATGATTCTTAAATATTATAACTAACTGGAAAGTAGAAAGAGCATTAGGAATTGGCACAGGTTTTTCAACCTTTATATGTTACAAGGTTGTTGTTGTTGTTGTTTTCCCCAGTGCTCCAGTATGTATATTGGTACCTACATACATTCATATATGTGTAAAAAGAAATAGTGTAAAAGTAAATGTAATTAATTTATTCAAACTCAGTAATAATATTGTACACTCAGTCTTCATGCGTTTACATTCACATTTGTGGTTTTAACTTCTTAAACAGTGATTTCATTGCATGTCAGAATTGATATGCTTAATATGATATGCTAATAGCATAAGAACACTTCCCTGCCATTACAGAATTCCTGGTGGTTTTTCCAGGTCCCTTCCTCACCAATGATTATTCTGCTTTATGTCTTGAACAAATGAAATAATAAAGTCTCACACAAGTAATGTTTTTCAGCATCTACATTTGATTATTCTTGTATTTATACAGTCCATAATAGACATAAGATAAATTAAGGAAAAGAGAAAAAAATGAAGCTTCTTTTACTAACTAATTGATGGATGCATGGGGAAGTGTATACCTCAAGTTAGGAAGGAGGAAAGATTAAGTATGGTTGATGGTAAAAGGAAGATGGTGAAAATAGCACAACCTATTGGTATTGAGTATGTTGAACTATTTATATGGTGATTCTCCTTTGATTGAAAATATTTCTTGTGTTAGATGAAGTATTTAGTCTCTTCACTTAATTTCAAGTATATTCTTTTCCTCGGAAACTTCATATATTGGAAAAAAATCTTAGCTTTAAAGGGACAGAAGGCACATTATCATCACCATCATCATCATCATTGTCATGATGTCATGATTATGATGATGATGATGATGATGTGCTTCAGACTGAAACACACCAAGAATTTTGATAATTGGTGATATATTATTGAGGATAGGAATGTTTTCCATAATTTCCTACTGCTTAAGTGAATGAATAAGTCATTCTCTGAAACAAGTAAGCATAAGAACATTGGCAATAACTAATGCTTTTTGTCTGGGGTGCAGTGGCACAGGGAATTGGATTATGTCAAGCTTCATCTGCTGCCTAATGCAATGTAACTTAGGGGATGAGATAAATCACATGCATGAC
This sequence comes from Sminthopsis crassicaudata, assembly GCF_048593235.1. NCBI lineage: Eukaryota > Metazoa > Chordata > Mammalia > Dasyuromorphia > Dasyuridae > Sminthopsis > Sminthopsis crassicaudata. The sequence goes on along the minus strand of NC_133617.1, from coordinate 612,427,457 downwards.
ACTGTATTAGGCTTGAAAGATGATCGCTCTTCCAAAGTAATCACAAAGTGAATATTTCAATGCTATAGATTTCAGGAGGTTATTGAAGTCAAAATTTGTTGCAGAAAAATCAGTCTGCTTTCACAAATGATGTAAGAAGTGATTAGGTTCATGCCCATTCTTTGCAAATAAAGTTACCTTCTTAAAGATGGCACTCTCTAAAAAAAACAAACAAACAAAAACAAACTAACCTACATTTGGTTTGTGGTTTGGGGTTTGTTTGTAATTTTTTTTTCTTTTAGATTTATAATAGATACATTTCTTTTGCTCTCACTGGTTATGTTTTTGCTTAACATATATGAAAGAAAGAAAACCCAAGGCACTCATGGTGTTTTAGAAAATAGTGATATATCTATCATTAAAAAAATTTGTTGATAAAATAAATTTATTTGTACAAATTAAGTTCTGATTTATGTTCACTTCTCTATTATAGTAATGAAAATTTTAGTAGCCTCTGTTTAGATGAATATTCACAAAATCAAAGTAGTAAAAATTCCACAATCATAATAAAAATAGAAGAAATTAAATAAATGTCAAACTCTAGAAGTTTATATTTTGCATTCTGTGGAGCAGTGCAAATTGAATTTAAATTAAAAAAAATCAAAAATATTGTAATTTATTATATTCCATTTTGTTTTGTAGCCTACTGTATGTGAACGTGAACTATGTGTATTTGCTTTCCAAACTCTTGGAGTAATGAATGAAGCTGCTGATGAAATAGCAACTGGGGCTCAGGTAAGGATATGTATGTGATGCTAATTATATTCTTAATTTGGTATTAGCAGTTTGTATAGTTCTGCAATTTCAGAATAACTGATTTATTTTGATCTCCAAAGGTTGGACAAAATAGCTTTTTTTTTTTTTTTAGACAAAGAAGATAAAATCGTCCGTGATATTTATTGTGTTTTTTCATAAGTGGCCTAAGGACATTTCCTACTTCTAGTTCACTGATCTCTGAAATAAAGTTCCAGAAATGCAGAATAAGTTCTTTTACAAACTGTTTTTTTTTAATTTTGTTAGTTTTGATAATAAATTAAGGTTTTATTTTAAAGTTATTGACAGTTATCAATTTTGAGTTTTAACATATTTTAAATGGTAGTTGGCAAATCTAATTTATAAATCTTTTGAAAATTGTACCAGTTATCTTCTTTACTCATGCTATATTGTACCTGTTTATCCCTAAATCTCCTACAACACAGGCTAAGTCTTTTCTTCTTTCTATCCTTTAAAAAACTATACCATATGATTTTATGTTGTCTCTTTTGACAATGTGTGCAGATCCTGATTACTCATCACCATAATTCGAAACAGTGTCTTATAGAAACACATTCAGCTAGTAGAGACTCAGGAGACCTGGACTATAACCTCCACTCTGTCCTTCCTTACCTTGCTTTGGTACCTTAAGTCAGCCATCATTTCTAGATCTAAGTTTTCACATCTGGAAAATGATAGGATTGGACTAAATATTCTCTAGGTCTTTCTCAGCTCTGTCTTCCAGTGAGCAAGATAGTGTCTATGATTATTGCCAAAAATTAGTCACCCATGAATCTATTTAGTTTTCTTTGTATGGTGGCTGCTATGTAGATGGATAAACACTAGTTATGAGTTAAAACTTTTTTAGTAAAAGGAAAAAATGTGATTTGAGTTGCCAAAAGTATTTTCCCTTTCTTTTTCACTTTTATTTTAAAGTTTTGCTTTTTAAGTAATGAAATTCTTTTCTTAGTATAATATATTTTAAAGCACATTAAGCAATTAGGCTAATTTGTTATTGTTTTTGCTACCATTGCACATACTTGATTTAGATTTTTAAGATCATGCCTCCTCTTTTTAATCCTTTTGTTTTTCAGAGCAGAAAGTTGTTTATCTTCCTCTCTATCTCCACTCCAAAATTGTGATACTAGTTTCACATTCATGATGAGATCTGGAAACATATAAAATATTTTAGACTGTAATAAAGCTATTTTTTCATCTGAGAGTGGTAGGAGTGCAGTTTTGGAAAAGAAAAAAAATCATAGCTAGGATTTTGAAAATGACATGTTTGCTTTTGAAAAATCTAACTTTTTTTTAAACTGTTAAAATTTATCAAAAAGAACAAAAAAATTAGCTGACCCAACTCCAGCAATCTTAATTATACTAAATATGTATTTTTTAAAGTTTGCTTTAATTGTTATATTATCATTTCATGTGTAAGGCCTTGCTAATTAATTCAACTATTTTTAAAAAATTCTGAATGTTCTGTTAAAGTCTCAAAAAGTTTAGGTTCAGAATCTAGAAGGCAGATTCTTATTAGAAAACACCATTTTGCATCATTGTAGACAGTACCCCTTCCCCCATACCCACATTTAAAAATCTTTTTTTTTTTTAATCTTTGAAAAGGGGTTTCTTAGTTTCCTTTTTTTTTTTTTTTTGAGGTCAGATTTTCTCAGTAGATTTTTTTGGGGGTGGCATTTAATTCAGCCATATTAAGTCTAAGCTTATGCTGTTAGCATCAGTATATGCAGTCTATCAAATATAGTAAATATTTTTGATGGTGAAATATTTAGCACAAAGCATCCTGGGATGTATCAAAGGACAAGAAACTCAAATTTCTTCTAATGCAAGAAGATAAGGATACTAGTATCAAATAAATTAAGTGATGTGCCCAAGGTCACAAAAGTAGTAAGTGGCTGAGCTTGATGTACTATTTCATTCAAATGATGAATTCATTTCAAATTTACCACTCTTTCCATACTAGTTGCAATTGTCTTGAGATACCTAGAAACTGCAAATTAAGGTTTTCTGAAATCTTCACCTAAAAAAACAAAAACACCTTGTCAATGGCATTTATTATTTTTGTTTTTCAATTTTATCCTCAAATATATTGCCCTATACCACTGTGGCTGATCTTTGCAGACTATTTGGTAATTAATGTCAGGAGATTTGAGGGAAAAACAAAGACCTTAATTATTTTTATTCAGCTGTGTGGCACAGTGGATAGAGTGTCAAACTTTTATTAGGGAAGACTTACTTTTCCTGAGTTCAAATGCAATCTCAGATACTTATTAGCTCTGTAACCCTAAACAAGTCACTTTAACTTGTTTTCCTCAGTTTTCTCATCTGTAAAATGTACCAAAGAAGGAAATGGCAAATTATTCCAGTGTCTTTGCCAAGAAAACCTCAATTTGAGTCACACAGAGCTGGACATGACAGAAAATAACTGAACAACAATTTATTTTTAAGTTTGGGCAGAGTTTTTGCCTCTTCTACCCTGTTCCCAAGCTGTCGATCATATATTAAATATTATCATGAACATAAGTTTTCCAGTCAGAAGATTTAGCATTTATACCCCAACCTCTAATCTTTTTTGATCAGTTCTAAATGTTACATTTCAATAGGCATAACTGTGAGCATTATGTAAAAATTTTTGTTTATTGTACTAGCTAGGAAACTTCAAAATGAGCTGATACAAGGGATGCTATGAGGAAAAAGAAAAAAAATATTTTCTTGAAGTACTTGTTAAAGGAATGGCTTGTTGAAACCATACTGGAACAAGAGAATTAACTATTTACACTTCTAGGTGGTAGACTTGCTTGTGTCTATGTGTCGATCTGCCTTGGAATCTCCCAGGAAAGTGGTTATTTTTGAGCCATATCCATCTGTGGTAGATCCTAATGATCCTCAAATGCTGGCCTTCAATCCTAGGGTAAGTAATGACTCTCTTAGAGACTTCCTAGATGAGACTTGTAGAGTTTTACAACTCCTAGTTGCCTTTGAGATCAAATATTCCAGTATTCTTCTAATTTTTACTAGGAGAAGGTCACAAAACTATGTTGTAATAAAACTAATGATAGCCTAGGTAAGCTCTCCTAAGGGGGCAGAAATGTATACAATACACTTTTCAGTTTGCTTTGCATTGTTAAATTTTTCTTCCTTGCTTTCTCAGTATAGACCATCAATTAAACCATAAATCAAGCCTTGATTTGTCATGTTTTCCACTTTCTGAGGTCTAAATGCTCACAATGAAACCTTACCAATGAGCTCTTATGAGCAGCTAATATAAGATGACTTAGGATGCCCTTGAACCAAGATTCCAGATTGAAAGAACTCAATATTTTTTCTACCATACAAAAGCCTAGCAGTATTTTAGATTTTTTTTTAGATCAGCCTACTTAAATCCTTAGCTTTATGCCTTCTTCCTGTAATTCTTTCCCAAAGAACCTGTCTGTTCCTTTCAGTTCTTTAATCCCACTTCCAGGACATCATGCATGCCATTCATTTTTGGTTACTTGTTTTCCTTCCTTCTTTCAAAATCTCATTAAAAACATCTTGAACTTTGTAACCTATTTATTGTATTTGAAACCTATTTATTGCCATTCAAGTCAAGTTATGTCCTTTTTGTACTTTAATAAATTGTGGCAGGATTAATTTGCCATTGCTTTTGTGGATACATATCAAGGTTCCACATTTTTCATGTGCAATTGACTTAACACATTTCAGTTTACTAGAAGTAATATCCTTTATTCCTTTCTTTCTTCTGTTTTCTATATTTATCTAGAGTAAGATATTGTACAGAATGAATCTTAGATAAGTAGTGAACTGTCTAACTGATTAGAAGGGGATCTGTGGGCTTAGGTTGGAGGCTTCAATATCAAACCATATGCTCTTTGAGGGCTTGATTTCTTTTATTACAGAAGAGCTAAGTTTTCTTGCTTCCTCTTAATAGTCATTCTGAATTGTAGAAATTATTTGGAAAGCTTTTCTGCCATCCATTCCTTGACAATCAGTTATAAAGATGGGCACTCTTGCATATATTTTAATTATGTTTGAAACCAAATGACAAATTGAGCATATAATTTCATTTATATAATTGTTAGAGTCCTGATTTAACAGTCATTTAATTTGAAAGATGTCTTAAAATGTATGTCTTGTCATGGATATCAGTGTTTCAAGTGTATTCTCTTTATTGTACCCAGGATGATCAAAGGTTATTGTGACGGGAAAAATCCAAGCATCAGGACTTGGTATTTTGAATTTGATTTGTATCATCATTTTTCTTTTCTTCCCACTTGGTGCTATAGTAATAGCTCCCAAATAAGTGAAACAGTAGCAATAAGGCTACTGCAGTAAAGAAATGAATATTATTTTTCATGGATCAACCAAAGGAACATTCTCCCATCTCATAATAGTAGCAGCTTATTATTCTGTTTCTTTCCAGCTCATTCAAAGTTCATGTAGTTTCAGGTACAATTTTGTCCTTTTGTGGGGGAGGGGAGATAATTTATTAAGAACCTACTGTGTGCCAGGGATTCTTCCATGTGCTGGGATTACAGAAACTATCTTGGTTTTCAAAAAACTCATGTCTGTTTGAGAAGATGATAGGTGCTTTTGTGAGTATTGTATTTAGAATGAATCAAGCTAAATCAACCTAAAACAAGCCAAATGATATTAAATACAAGGAAGGGAAGGAAGGCAGGTCTTAGAATTACTGGGAATAAGGTTAAATAAAAAGGTTTCATATCATAGTGATTAAGGTGGGTTTTGAGGTAAGGAAGAGTTTATATGAAGAGGGGAGATGCAGTATATTCTGGGAATAATTGAAAGAGCATGCTGAGACACAGAGATAATAGATGCAACATTTTATGTTAGAATCAGAGAGAAAACTTGTCTGGTTTGCTTGCAGCATACAGGAATAGGAATCATGTACAACAAAGTGGAGAGCTAAGTTGTAAATGGTCTTAAAAGCTAAACAGAGGACTTTATATCCTGGAGGTAATAGGAAGAGATCAGATTTAATTGAGCAAGTTGTCAGATTTATAATTAAGGAAAATCATTTTTGCTAAATGTGTAAAGAATGGAATGGAGAGGTGGAGGATGGGAAGGTGGAGATTTAAGACAGACCTATTCAGAGACTATTGCAATAGGCCTAATTAGAAGCAATGAGGATGTGAACTGAGATGATGTCTGTGTATGCAGTGAGAAAGGAATGAATACAAGAGATTTTTCGGAACAAGAAATGGCAATATTTGGCAAGTGACCAGATATGTCACAAGTTGACATATGAGAATAAGTTAAAGAAGCAAGGATACCACTAAGATTTTATTCCCCAGAAACTGGAAGGATAATCATATTCTTGATAAAAAGAGGGATATTCTGTAGAGATGTTCATTTTTAGGAAAGAAGAATTCTGTTTTAGGCACATTGAATTTGAGGTATCTAAGGATGTCCAGTTTATAATGATTATTAGCAAGTTGATCATGTGACAGGATAGCTCAGAAAAGAAATGGCCTGGATAGATAAAGCCATATGCATTGAAAAAATAATCAAATCTGTGGCAGTTGGTGAAGTCATTAGCTTAAAGAATGGAGACAGAGACATGACCCAGGACAGATCCTCACTTTATACTTAGAGTAGAACGAGACATTGCTATAGAAAGAGAATAAGACACCAGAGTGTCACAAAAATGCAGCAAAGAGCAAGTATCTAGGAGAAAAGGATGATCAACAGTGGGAAATGATGAGAAGTTGAAAAGAATGAGCTGAGTCAGAAAAATCTCCACTAGATTTGATAATTAAGATACCATTTTTAACTTTAGACAGAGCAATTTATTTTGAGTGATGAAGCTGGAAGCTAGTAGACTGAGAAGTGAGTGAGGGGAAAGAAATAGAGGTAGTGAGTGTTGACATATTCTTTTTTGGAGTATGATTGTGAAAGGGAACAGAGACGTCAAATAGTATGGCATAGTTAAGATACCCTAAGAATCAAACATTTGAAGCTACAGAAAGAAATAGATAAGACAAGATTACAATAAACACAACAGGAGAGGTTTAAGGACCAATCTGGTTGAGGAACAATAAAAAATTGTATCAAGAGCATTTTACCTTGGCAAGAACAAAGGTTGCTTCATTATTACTAAAAGAGAAATTAAAAAGTAAAAATGTGAACTTTAAAAAAATTAAATATATATTTTATATTTATTTTTAATCACCTCCCTTCTATAGTGAAAAAAACAAAAAAAGAAAGGAAAAAAAAACCCTTATGTATATAAGCAAGCAAAACAACTTCCCCATATTAGTCATATCTTGAAAAAATCTATATCTCAATCTGATTATTAATTTTTATCATCAGTATAAAGGAATCAAACTTTGTGATGATTAGAGTTTTAAATCTTTTAAAGTTTGTTTTGACAATGTTGTTGAAGAACCATTATCTTCTGATTTACCCTCAGTTAAATTTTTGCATGTGGAGAGGAGATTCTAAATGAAGAAATGCTGGCCTTCATAGGTCTGTAAATTAATAATATGTGTATGTTTTCATTTCAACAGAAGAAAAACTATGACCGAGTAATGAAAGCATTGGATAGTATTACATCTATTAGAGAAATGACCCAGGTAAGTAAGTGTGTTATGTTGCTGTTTTTATTGTCATCATTTGTTTTTTTTTTCAATTCAGTTATAGTAAGTAGCACTTTTAAAATTTATTTGCATTTGGATCATGGCCTCTGAGATATTCCTAAAGAGAAATAGGACTATAAGCTTAATGATTGCTTCTCATCAGGAAATTTTATTACTGTGTGATATTACTGGATTAGATATGCTATTGTCACCTTCTTTGATGAAAAGTAAATAACACTGTTAAGGTAGGATTATGCTATATAGAAAACATATGGTTTTGTGACCATTAAGAAGCTTGAGATTAGGGATAGCATTATTGTCTTTAAAATTCTTCCCTGCAGCTTCTGTAGTAGTATATTGCACAAGGTTAAGTAAATGATTTTTAGTAATGAAAATGACTTTGTTATAGCTGTATATTTATATTATAGCCTAGACCCCAGGCATTCTTGATTTTATAAATAGCTGCAAAGTTTGATTCTGCCATCAGACCTTTGCCAAAAATGGCTGGTTCTTTTCTGGGTCACATATAAGCTATTTTAAATGGGAGGCAACGTCGACTGATGAGCATTCAACTAAGGAATCTAGAGACTAGAGTTGTATAACTGGCTCCCTCAGTGACCTACCTGCTCTGTGACCTTGGCAAGTTACTTAATGTCTTGATGTCACTATCTCTTCAATGTGAAGATGAAAATAGTAGTGTTTTTCCCCCCAGTGCTTTAGAGAAGTAGTTTTTATTATGTTGTATCTGCAGAATTTTTGAGCTAAATGTATAAATCCATCATTAATATTGCTAAATATATAATTCTGTAATTCCCAGTTGTCAAAGGGAGAATTCCATTTAAGTTAAATTCTCTAAATATTTTTTCATTGAATATAGTAACTTGTATATGGCTTAATTGGTATTATTTGAGAGAAAATGACAAATTGCTAATGTCAGAAATGGGGAGGAAGGGGAATAGTGAAATTTCTATTCAGTTTCTTTACAAAAAATCTAAGACTCAAGCAAATACCATCAGATATGAACATTGATTGTAGTTATAAAATGTTTTCTTTCATTCTAATTTTATAGCTATCATTTAACCTTGGGGAGTAATTTCTAGAACAAATTTGGTTGTTATCAAGACAAGTCTGTAAATTTTCAAATCTAAATTAATGGCAAGAAATCTGTGCATTAGCCTTATATAATCGGCTGGCATTTCTTTAGTTAGATATGTAGTAGATACTTTTAAAAATAGATTGCTTAAGAGAAATCAAGAAGAATTATTATTTTTCATAGGCACCATATTTGGAAATCAAGAAACAGATGGATAAACAGGACCCCCTTGCTCATCCTCTATTGCAATGGTATTGTTCTTTTTAATAAAAATATAGACTGTGGCCTTATTCTGCCTGCTTTTAAAGGAGGAAAAAAATGCATGTCTCTTTTGTTTTAAACTTGCAATACTAAGATTCTCCTAGAAGCTTATGAGCTCTGAAGATTATATAAGCCTTTAATGACTCTCATTTTAATTAAAAGTTCTACATCACTGGGGAAAGAATACACTTGGACTTGCATTACAAAGATATTCAGTCCATTTTAGTTGGTGTTTGTCCATAGTAAAAAACCTTGATTAACAGGATTGCACAGGTAATGAGCTGTTTTGCTTAATTTAATTTTCTGGTTAAGTGAGAATTAAGCTGAAAAGTCAGTTATTTCAATATTTTAGGTTTGAAAATCTTCCTAAAATGTATTAGTACCTTTTCTAACTTTAGTACTTCATTCTTATATGGTTGAAGATGTTTGTGTGCTTCAAGATCTCCCCCCCGTCTTTTTTTTTTTTTTTTTTGGAAGGCCTGCAAAATGAATCCCGTATATTGTGGCAATTTCTAGAAAGACTTAAGAGACCGAAATGAATGTTTCCTGAGCCCAGAACACAAGCCTCACTTTTTCTCCCCCTTACAATCCCTGATATTGCTTTGTGCTTTTTATCACTTTCCCCTTTTTCATAAGAATGAAAGACAGGATTAACTGAGATGTGCAAATTGTTCAACAACATAGAATGGTTAAGAAATTGAATCCCAGTACTTGCTGTTCAATCCTGTTTGAAAATTGTTTTTCCTCTGAATACTTTCTACCAGACTTTGAGCTCTTCTAGAACAGGATTAGAAAAATAATAGCCACAACTGTTTTTACATGTAACTGGGAAAAAATAAAAGACTTAATGAAATAAATGCAAAAATATCCACAAGCCACAAAGAGTGGAATTTTCTATATTTGAAATTGTATTTAAAAAATAAAAGATCCTGCTCCATTTAACATCCTATTTGATTGCCCATAAAGACCACGTTAGACCTGCCTTTGTCATTAAGGGATAAATCTTATTTTTCAGAGATTCTATTTAGTTGAAATCAGTTTAATTAAGTTTTCCCCCCTATGGAATTAATTGAAATGGAGAAAGCTCTTGACAAAAAAATAGGCTTGGAAAACCCTATCATTTAAAATCAGTCTCGCTGTGTGATCATGGGAAAATCATTTAAGCTCTCTGTACTTCAATTCCCTCATCTGTAAATTAGTGATACTAGATTGTAAAACTGCCTCCTAGAGTTCCATGAAAATAAATTAGTTATGTGTAGCAATATACATGTGTGTGAATGAGTGTTACTGTTAGAATTCACAATGCCCATAAATAAACTAAAACTATGTATGGATATGCACACTATATACATGTGTATGTATCTGGCTATATGTACATACATATGTGTATACATGTATACATATATACAATTTTTCATCATTGGTACAGTCTTTTTAGTGGATGCTTATACAATATATGAAGTCTATAATTTTATCAGAATGGAATGATTCCTTCTGCCTAATCAGATCACAATCCATCTGTAACTATAAGTTCGGGGAGGCTGAGAAGTACTGAATAATTTGGATAAGTTTAAACAGCTAGTAAAAATTAGAGGAGAATTTGGATCCATGTCTTCCTCAGTCCAATTCTTTATTTATATACACGCATACACATACATAAATATATCATCTACTATACCATGCCACATCCTTATGTCATAAGAGTATATTGAAAGGGATAAGTACATCATTTTTTCTCTCCGCTTGTCTCACAGATTATTTAATATCCTTCTGCCTTCTTCCACTTGACATTTAGTGCTTTATTCACTTCTCAAACAGAAGAGATACTGACTTTTTCATTTTCTAAAAATTTTTACTCCTTAATCATAATATTTATATTTTGCACATTTTAACATATACTTTCACACATTTTTAAAAATTATTTTCATTTTCTAATTGGCTCCATTGATGATTGTAATAATTTCATTTACAAAGTATTTGAGTAAATACCTTTAGCGTTTTTTATAACTGACAACATATATGATCCTTTGTTTTCTATTAGGAGTCTCACTTTAAAAATCAATCTTTCTTGAAAAAAATAGGAAGTGTAGATAGTCTTATCATATTATGTTGATTATAATTGTTTGAAACATATCCTAGAAGTGTTCTTTTTACCAAGCTTTGATTTTTATATTTCTTCCAGCTAGTTTGCAGTGCCAACTTAAAAGTTAAATTCTTTTTTAGATTTGTTTTAGGACACAAAAGAAAATATTATAAAATTAAAGAAAATGATTACGAAATCTTTGGCATAGCAAACATAAGCCTTCATCTCTCATTTCCTAAGAAGAAAAGTGTTTTTTGCATATTTTGTGGCTGATGAATCATTTTAATTTCAGGGTTATTTCAAGTAATAGGTCGCATATTGTGAAACTGCCAGTTAACCGGGTAAGTCATTTTTTTTCATCCATTCATATGCTTGTCTTTTAAATTAGAGATATACTTTTAAGATTGTAGGACTTAGTTTATGATTCTCAGACAATGCCATAAGGTTTCTGAAATTCAGAAAACCAGGGATAGAAGAACTAAATATTTCTCAGCTGTGTAAATTGCTTTTTTATTTGTTGTACCAAAACTCCTAAATGTTAAATGCAAATAGAGGGCATTTTATCTTGATATTATAACTAAAATCAATAAATATCACATCATTTGAGGATTCAACATTATTATCATCACTTATAGTATATATATAGAAAAAATTATTTGTTTTCTACTTTGGGGGGTTTATTTTACATTCACCTAATATCTTTTTTCTGCCTGTGTTAACAACTTTGTTATGGTTAGAACCATAGAATTGAATGTCTAAATGAAATTCCTGACTTTGCTCTTATTTCCTATGCAAAGTGGGAAAATTTGTTGTTGTTGTTTTTATCATATGAACTAGTAGGTAAGGAGGAAGTAGCCTCTGACTGCTTTCTTCTTATCTCTTTGTCTCCTTTTCTCCTTCCATCTCTCTTATCCTTCTTATGTCTCTCCCTGTCCCTCTTCCCTTCTCCCTCCTCCCATCTCCCTTTCCCTCTCTCTCTCCTTCTTCCTCTCCCTCCTTTCCTATCTACTTATCTACCTAATTATGTACCTTAATTATTTGGTTAGCAATCCTTTTCGATTACTTGATGGGTTCTTTAAGTAGGATGCTGTTGTAGAAAAGAGAATATTGGGACCAAGAAGGCCTATTATAACGAAAGGGCAAATATTAATGGATATGGTCAATTTGTGAGTTATGAATCATGGATTATCTATTATAAACATTTTAAAATCTTGAACTGGATTTCCTTTGCTATCTAGTATGTTCCTAGACTATTTATCTACTGCAGTGATATTAGTTAGTTCTCCTCAGGAAACTGAACCTAGTAAACTAAAGAAAAAAAACTTAATTAGAAATGTTCAGTATTCAAACAAAATTTTATAATGTATTTTAAACACATATCAATGATTTGGAATTATTAGAATTATTTGGATTTGCTCCTTTTCTAGTGCTCTTCTAGTTTTATTGTACTATATTTTATTCATACCTATTAAGAATTCAATGTAATTTGTCTGACATAGAATTTTTAGGTGTTTGAATCAGTCTATTAATCAGTTGGCTTCAAATGACTTGAGAACCCCTGGGTAATGGGGTTCTGTTGGAACCAGTGAGATTTGAGTGAGCCTTCAGCCTTGGAAATATGTTTACCTTGACACTTTTCCATTTGTCATATTTTATTTAACAGCAATTGAAGTTCATGCACACTCCCCATCAATTCCTCCTTCTCAGCAGTCCACCAGCCAAAGAATCCCATTTTAGAGCTGCTAAAAAACTTTTTGGAAGTACCTTTGCATTTCAGTGAGTATGACTTAAAAGTACATGTAATGTTGGGTTTCTATATAAGTGTTTAATGAGTACACGGAAAAAGAAACATTTAATTCCCAAGAGCTATTGGGCCATTTCAAGGCACTAGCAAGTGAATGATTAAGTTGCAAATTTTGTTTAGGTAGCATGACTTCCAACACTGTGTCTTTGTTTTTTTTTTTTTTTTTCTTCCCCTCCATTTTTAGTGGCTCCCACATTGAAAACTGGCACTCCATCCTGAGGAATGGCTTGGTTGTTGCTTCAAATACACGGCTACAGGTAAATTTTCTTTGTTTATGACAGATGATGCCAAAAAAGTATAGCCATTTTTTCTCTTGCAATGGTATGTGGTCTTACAATATGCATGCCTACTAAACATCTAAGTTAGAAAGTGATTCTTGCTAGGTAATCTTGTAGGTAACAGGAATTCCTATTCTGTTTTCAAATGGGAGAAGACCATATATGGAAAGTTTTTTTTTTATTATTCCAATAGACATAATCATATATGCTTTTTTTGTAGTTATAAAGTGTTTTTGCTTATTTTTGTGTGTTATTAAAAGAAGGAAAGAACACCAGAAAGTGCATTAAGTACTGTTTTGTTATTTTTTTTTCTTTTTCTTTTTTTCTCTGATTTGTAGAATTACTTTCAGGGATGTTGACAGAATTGAGGCAAGCAACCTCAATTCCTTCTGGTCTCCACCTCCATCCATATTTTCCTCATAGTGGCATTTCACTACTACATTGCTAACTGACTTTCACCTAAAAGTAGGTGAGGTCAATTTAGTTTTTAAAAAAAGATTGTCAAAAATGTTTCTGATTTGTCTCTGACCAGATTTTATATGAAGGATGACAAAAAATGTTAAAATAAATCAACCAGTTACCAAGCATTTAGAAGCCAACTACAATATGTCAAGCACTATGCTAGGCTCCAGGATTACAAATAAAACTTAAAAAAAAAAATTCAGAGTCTAAAAAATTTCTGGGAAACATATTGCTTATTTATAGCTTGTCAACAAGGTGAATTAAGGCAGTAGCCAAAAATAGAGAAAGGGAAAGAATTGCGACTCAACTTCTTATATTCACAGGGCTGGATTATATATAGTTTATTGGTTCTGATCCATCATTGGTTGTATACATTGCTGGTTTTGTAGCTAAAAGATGAGTCTATCTGGTCAGTTTCAGAGAATGAGATTTTTTTTTTCGAGGTTTACCTGCAAAAGTTAAAATTCAGTAGATGGATTAGGTGAAATGGATTGTGTGTACAAGAAGGTCTGTCTACATTCTGTGTGCAATGTTTATTGAAAAACATTACAGTAGACATTGTAATCCAGTGTCTAAGTCTCCATCAGAGTATACATGCAAATATTTCATGCTTTGTTCATAAAATATGAGAGGTGCTAAATTAAAAGCCAGTTAGTATGGTCTGTCATTAACAACTACTTCTACCTCCAGTGTGTGGGAAGGATTGTGCCAAGTACTGTGAAATGGCTACTTATTGATGCACATGTGTCTAAATCAAAATTCTTGCTGCAAGGATGATATTAATCTTCTTTTAAAAATATATGTATATTTTACTTTATCCAGGATATTCAGGACCTTTGAACAATAGAGCTGCATTGTTTTGTTCTGCTTTGAGACTGTTTCTGCTCTTCATTTGAAACATATAAAAATAGTGACAAGCTTCTCTCTACTTTCTTTTTAGCTCCATGGTGCAATGTATGGGAGTGGAATATATCTTAGTCCATTGTCAAGCATATCATTTGGTTACTCAGGTAACACTACAAATCATTCTCAATCTTAATGTCATTGTCTTTTGCTTCTCTTGTTCATGTTTTGATTTTTATTAATATCTCTTTTTCTCAACATTTTGGCATAGTTACTACATTTGTATTAGATATCATTGTAAATGTCAGAAAACAAAACAAATGCTTGTCACATAGTTGTCTTTTTAAGTCAGGGAAAGCTGAGTTCAAGTCCCAATTCAAAGACATAGTGATGTTTTCATCTTGTGCAAGTCACTTAATCACCTAGTACTCTTAAGATAATGAATCATAGAAGAGTTGCTCTTTATTGGCCAGGAATATCTCTTCCTGAAACTTCTATACAATGATCAAATCAGAAATTTGGAACAACAAAAAAACCCCAAACATACAAAATAAAAGCAACAACAACATGGTAATTCCTGAATCGGATATTTTCAAATTTCTCCATGGCTTTCCTTTCCCATTAAAACTTCAGCGTTTTAATTTATCAGATTTATGTTTGAAATTTCTGTTAAAATGTGCATATATATGTATATTTTTAATCTTTAAATATGGTGATATTCTTAGATCCTCTGCTTCCAAGATTATGAAATAAAATCTTTGTGGTGCTTCTGGGACCTAAAATCTGTTGTGTGTTATGGATTACATCTCTAAAAATAGGGAAATATTCAAAGTACATCAGTGACTTTTGAGGTAAAAGATTTCAGATTGTTGTGTACAATAAAAGTGCTTTATGAACAAGAGTTATTGTTAGATTGTCTAAGTTGTCTAAATAACTCTGAAGTCTGAATTATAATACCTGCCTCTCAAGTGTGTGATTGTATTTCTTTAACTTGAGAGAAGTTTTTAGAAAATAAAAAATATTTAATTTTCATTCATCCTATTTCAATTTATTTTTACATATTTTTAAATATTTATTGATTTAAAAATTTTTTTTAACATTCAGATATTCTTAGTGTTGTGTAAATTCACTTGCATAGAAATGGCAGATGCCCCAGACTCAAAGAATGTAGTGTGGAACATAGACCATTCCTAAGGAAGATAATAGGGCCAAATGCAAAGAAATTTTTTTACATATATGAAACAAATAATACTAAATACATGAAACTATTTCCATTCATGTGTATATGGAGCTACAGAGATACATTAAATGTTTGTTTTGAGCACCCTCAATGCAATGTAATCAGAGAACTTGCTCTGTGGAAATAATGGTATATTTCAAAGCTACTTTCATAATTTACTGATTCTCTAGTTTTGAATTCAATTTTCCTGAAGCATGGAAGATACCGTTTTGGGGATATGAATTAAATTGTGAACAGGCCAGAGGATTTGTGTTCTCAATTACTGTGAAATGAGATCTTTTATGATCATCACTCCAGATCACCATATACATTTAATACATATAAAGGACAGAATGTAATACTAGTTGAAAGAAGTAAGAAAATACAGTGAACAAAGTACTGGCTTTAAAGTCTGGAGTAAGATATTCCATCTCTAACATATATTATCTCTGTGACCATGGATAATCCTGTAATTTCTTTGTTGTTGTTTTTTTATTTGTAAAATGAGACTACTAATATCTGTAGTCTCTGTCTCATGAGACTTGAAGTAATTAATGTGTCAATAGTTTTGAAAACTTCAAATATGCTGTATAAATGTCAGTTTTTATTACTGTTATTGGTACTATATCTTTAATATTATATTGTACTGGTTAGTGCAGTTTTAAGCAGTTAAATCTTATAAGTTTAAAACTATTTGAAGGCTTTTGAGATACCTGGAATTTTAATTTTTTACATTCCTATTGCAATCATATATTAGATATGCTTTAAGGGCTGCATGCTAAAGTGCCCATGGTTTGAATATAATGAATTAAAATAGAAGCGATTTTTTTTTCAAATCATTGAGCATCTTAGAAAAAATGGGAAGAGGGAGAAATGTTTTTATTGCTTTAAAACTATAGGTTTTGTAAACAATGGGTAGGAGTGGGGGAGAGAGAAACAGTGGTTTGCAAGGGATCTACAAATGTATATATGACTCCCCAAATAAGTTTTAACATATATTTTTAACATTATAAATGTCACGCTCATGTATATTAATGTTTTCTAATTGCATTTAGTTTCTGCTGTGATTGAGAAAAGAAAAAAAAAGTGACAAAGCTATTACAAATTCCAAAATATTTAAATGAATTTATGCATTATTAATCAGTTGCCCAAAAAAAGGTACAACTAATATCATGTGAGACTTCAAAAAATTTCATGATGAGAAGAAAGAATCTTCAGAGGCAAATGTTTAGAAATCATTGGTCTGTCTTCCTTTTCTATAAAATATCTTGGATTTTGTGTCTCCCCTCCCTTTTACCTATAACAAGCAATTCTTTGCCCTGATAAATTGTACTAGGTATTATTTGTACCTTGCAAGGGTACCCTGTCATTTCCCCTTTGAATAAAGGTCAGTTTTCAGTAGGGACAGGTAAGTTCTATTTGGAAGTGATGTAAACTACCAAAGGCCTATACTACATGAACATTTGAAGATATCCAGAGGGGTAAGCCAAAGTTTTTATCCTACTGTCCATGTAAAACCAGATGCAAAAAGACAGAGGATGATAGAAGAGATATATGAAAAGTTTGAGAGGCATAATTTCTAGGTAATCAGTCATTTTATTAATTATGGCCAGTGAATAATTAATGGATTGTTATTTAACTATCTCTTGGAAAGTATAGACAGATCATAGTGATCTATTGATGCTTATATACTCTTAGAAGAGAGGGTTTTCCCTACAGAAGGCAATCAAGTCTGATTGGTTAGCAATGAGAAAAATGAATATTATAATGAGAAGTGGACCTATTATTTCTAATGAGGGCCTTTGGGAAGAGACTTTAAGCCAGTCACTTTTACTTGCAGACCATCCCCCAGCCCCAGATTATTTAGAAGTCTGCTCTAGCCCTCATCCAAGCCTGAGGAGAACACAATGAGTTTTTCACTGTGAAGAAGTTTGAAGAGAGTATTAAATCCAATATCATTGTCAGCCCTATTCTTCAGGGACTAATTTGATCTAGGATAGATAAGGAAATAAGAAAGGAAAAATACTATATCTCCCTAATAGTAATTGGTTATTAATATGAGAGAAATTAAAATTTCTCTCAAGGGTAAGGGGATAACTAACAAGAGATAAAGCAACTAGTTGATGGCACATAAAGCTTTTTCAGTACTCTTACTGAGAGTACACCTATTATTTTTCTTTTTACAGTGAGAAAGAAAATAATAATTATAACAGTAATATATGTCATCTCATTTGATCTTCACAGCAACTTTGTGAGGGATTGATGCTATTTATTTTCCCCTTTTTGAAGCTATAAAAATTGAGGCAGATAGAGGTTAATTGATTTGTCATGGGTCACATTTTAGGAAGTGTGTGAGACAGTATTTGAACTCACATCTTCTTGTAACCAAGTCCTATAGGCTTATCTGTTGTACTACCTATTAATATTCTAAATTAGTGGTAATCAATATGATACCTTTAGAGAAATTTTTATTTCATAAGTGGAGCAAAGAAAAATTGATATCTAATTAGGACATATTTCTTAATTTAAGTTTTAACAGCTTTTTAAACTCCAATGTTATTATGACACATTTTTGAAAATATTTTACTTATTCATGGCTTATATATGTAATTTTATTTGTTTAATGATTTCCTAGTGAAATGAACTGGACCAATGCCAATCAGCACTGATTTTGCAACTTAAGAGTTTTAGAGTTGTCTTATGCCCTAAGAAATCCCGCCTTGTTCCCATCTTCTTTCCCTTCCTTCATTTCTCTCCCTCCCTCCCTTTCTTCCTATCTCTCTCTTTCTCCTTTACCTTCCCTCTCTCCTTTACTCCCCATTCTTTGTCACTGTCTCTCTTTGTCTCTGTCTGTCTGTCTATCTCTCTCTTTGTCTCCCTCTCTTTTTCTCCCCCTATGTATTATACCACAGCTGCTAATTTAACATATTTTTTCTAATGATAGGAATTTGTGTGTGTGTATGTATTTCTATTAGTTAGCTCCATATGAGGCTAAAGCTGCCACACTCCTATTACAACGTAGAATAGCTAAAGTTCTCCCCTGTAGCCTGAGCTATCACTATTACCACCAATCACTTGAAGCATCTAGCTCTGAGCTTATGTTAGCATTATATCTTCCCATGGAACTTGACAAAAAGAGTCAATCATATGTTGAATTTGCTCCATCCAGATAGTCTCTGAAATGATAGCCTAATATTCTTTGTTTCTGTTTTGTTTTGTTTGGATGTTTATAGGGATGAACAAGAAACAGAAGGTGTCAGCCAAGGATGAGCCAGCTTCCAGCAGTAAAGGCAGTAATACATTGCAGGTAATGCAATTAATCATGTAACTCTTTTTGGCAAGTGACCCATGGATTTGTTATTTAGGAGGAAGCTAATGTTCATGCTTTTAAGCCAACAAAATGATTATTTTGAGTGGTCAGCAGAATTAAAGAACAAAGATCATATAAGAGCAGACAAGTTTAAATGCTTTCTCTAGCAAATGCAGCTATGGGCTGAAAAATTAATGCTTTGATGAATAGTGCCATTTCATAGACAGTAAGAGTTAAAGAATTAATCATTTTATAACTAAAAGTCTTCTTATCTTGAGACTATTTACCATAGTGCCTTCTGCATATTGTGCCTTGGTAAATTTTCCTTGTAAAAATGAAATCATTACCACTGGTTCTTAGACAACTTTTAAATTTCTCTTGATTTTAGTGTTTGTAAAGAATCATGCATGCACTTTGCAAATGATAATTTTAATAGATATGTATATGAATCTTATAGTTTACATAAAATTGCATGTATGCAAATACATGAATGTGTGTATATATATCTACATTTATGTCTTTCACATCTATCTATATATCAATACATATAATTATGCATACTTATACATACATATAGATATTTGTCATTGATAGATATCTTATTGGGTCCTTGACAAAGTAATAAATGTCTTTTCATTTTAAACAAGAGAAAATTGAACATCAAAGAGGTTGAACAGTTTGCCCCTGCTCAAAAAAGGCTGGTGATGTGTCCTAAATTTAGATCCAGATTTTCTGTTCCCATGTCCCATAGGTTTTCCTCCTCCATAAAGCCTTTCCTTATTTTATTCAATTGTCAGATGTTTCTGTAGCACCTTGTTTGCATCACACATTTCTAGGAAAGAAAATGAGAATTCAGAAAGTGCCCATTTTTATTCCTGGCAAGTATTTTCAAAGAGTAATTATACTTTTCTTTAGGAGGAATGACTTTCTTTTTGTGAGTGTGTGTAAGTGCCAAACTCTTCCCTAGGCTATTATTTAATGTATGCTATAGTTAAAATAGCTAGAAGATATGTGTTATTATGACTAGATTTGATGAAAAAATATTAACCCAAGCTATGAAGAATCACAAGGGTCCTCCCTTTAAATTGGAAGAAGACAGGTAGCACAGTGGATTTTACATCCTTTCACTTTCATTTCCCCTCTTTCTCTATTCTTTTCACTCCCTTTTCCTCTTCCTCCTAAAGCATGCTTTTGGAGTATATGCTTTGGTATTTGATTCAAATATATATTTGTACACTTTAAAATAAATTTTTGGTTAGGTCTGTCCCCTTCCCAGAACTAATTCTTTTCTTCCTGTGTGGTTTTTTTTTTTTTTTAAGAGGAAAAAAAGATCTATGTTTTTATACCTGGGACAGCTACATAGTATAGTGGTTGGAATGCTGGACTTGGAATCAAGAAGACTGAAATTCAAATATTATTTCTGTGATTGTAGGAAATTTTAAAAAATCTCTCAGTTTTGTCATATGTAAAATGAGGATAATAATAACTTCTCTCTCCTAAGGGTATTGTGAGGATCAAACAAGAAAATATTTGTAATATTTACAAATAGTATTTGCAAATATTTATATTCATAAACCTAAAGTATAAAGCAAATACTAGTAGCTATTGTGGTTGTTATTATGATTATAATTTTTACTGTAACACTTTAATTTCTTTATATTAAAAAGGAAACATTACCAGTCAAATGAGACAAAATAAGTTATATTCATAATATTAGAACTATATTGTGAGATAGCTAATGGCAATATTAAGGTATTTGTAACAATTTTATCTTAATGATAATATTCTTTTTCTGCTTACAGATGTAATTTAAAAATATTTTTTCCTGGAAATTGAGTTGACTTTTTATGCATATGATTTCTTAGGTTTTATTGTAATGTCACAACAGTTTTTATTATTATTCTTTAGTCACAGAAAAAAGGACAGCAATCCCAGTTCTTGCAAAGCCGTAACTTAAAATGCATAGCCTTATGTGAAGGTAAGTTGAAACCATTCACAAATTTTTTACAAATGAACTTCCTGAAGGGCTACCTCTAGAAATAAGTTTATATCACTACTTAACTGATTATTTTGAGAAATCGATTTACTTGTACATGTTGAATATTTATTAATATTAGAAAAAAGGATCCCATTTTATATATTATTATAATTAAAATGTTCTCTTTATTCCAGCTGCCTCACTTTGTTTGAACCTGTACTTATATTCTCCAATTCTTGGATCCTTTTCCACTCTCAGAGTTCATTACTTATATTTTTGTTTAATTTTCTTATCTGGGAAAATCAGGAACCCACAGACATTTCAACAATGACTAGTTTTTACCTTGAGTCCCTTGTTCCACCTCCTTTTTTTTTCCCCCACTTTGCTCTTGTCTTATTAAATCCAAGTCTAGTTCACCTACTTTCATCTTTTCTGCTCTTACTTCTGAGTCTCTTGAGTATTGCTGGAGCAAGTCTTGGTCTATGCTAACTAGTTCCACTAGGAGTTTATTGTGTCTAAATTAAACTATATACTCATTGCTATATCCCGTATGCTATGCAGCCAATCTCTTATTCACCTCTGTTTTGGATTCTTCCTCTCATAGTCTAGCAAATTATTCCAAAGCTTCTCCCTCATCTTCACACCCCACTTGCTTTCCTACCTACTTTACCTTGAATTTTCATTTTCTTGACAAAATTAAGAACTATCTAGAAAATAATTTCCTTTGTACTTCAAAAGATCTTTTTTTTTTTTTTAAATTCCTCCATTTCTCCCGCCCTCATGTCTTTCAGGTTACCCTTCTTTTTGCCACAGGTGAAATCCTCCACAAGAGTCCTTATACTCATCATCTTTCTATGTAGTTTATTCAAATAACAAGTTTATTAGAGACTTACTGTATACAAGACTCTGTGATAGGCATTAGACATACAGAGACAGAAACAAAACAGTCCATGTGCTCAAGAATCCCATGTTCTGGGGGCAGCTAGGTGGTGCAGTGGATAGATTACCAGCCCTGAATTCAGGAGGACCTGAGTTCAAATCTGGTCTCAGACACTTAACACTTCCTAGCTATGTGACCCTGGGCAAGTCACTTAACCCAAGACTCAGGGGAAAAAAAAAAAAAAAAGAATCCCATGTTCTACTGGGAGATTCTATACAGATAAACAAACGCAAGATAAAGTAGGAGAGGAAAAGCATCCAGGGGTTCTTGGCACCAGCAGGGAGAGAGAGCATGAACTTGGAAAAAAAGAGGACATGATTGGTGAAGACATGAAATGATTTTGAAGTATAGAGGAGGGTTTATGAGAATCTCTCTATAGATAAGCCTTAATTTTCTCCAAAGAGTGGGAAGCCATGCCATCTGCTAAGAGATTGGTAGGAGATGGGTAGGAGTGGAGGTGGGGCTTCAGGAGATTTAGAACAACTGCTCTGGGGAGTGTGAAAATGAAAGAGAAAGCAAAATAGACAATCACCATATCATGGCCCTCTTTCTCTCCTCCCCTTCTCCTCTAAAGAATAAACTTTACTTAATTATGTACACTTCCCCAAATCCCATTTATTTAACTCTATGCAATCTGGGTTTTGTACCCAGTCCTCCATTGAAGCTATTTTTCTCTGAGCTTTCATCCTATTTGGACTTTCTCTAGTAGTTCTAGTAATCACTAGTGTGACTCCCTCCTCTTGTATCCAGTGTGTCCTGTCTCTTCCTTGTACTTTCTTTTTCATTTGTGTTCCATGGAATTGCTCTGTTTTGCTTCTCTGCCTTCTTGGTTCCTTCGCTGGTTTGTCTTCTTGTCCATTTTTATATATGTGCTCTCCTTCAGTCCCATGATATCTGTTCTTATCACTGCAATTCTAGATCTCAAGCCCAAATCTCTTTCTGAGCTCAAATTTCCTGATAGATGCTCTACAAACACGTTAGACTGATCTTTTAAAAAGTGAATTTAAAAAGTGTCTTTTCCATTATGCCATACCTTCTCACATTTTTGTTCTTTTTGTTGATAGAACTAGCATTTAGAAAGTGCCCAGTTCAGATCTTTAGAAACATTATTGATTTTCCCTTCTTTTTTATGTGGCTGTCAGTTGCATGGTCTGCCTAATTATTCATTGATGATATCTATATTTCTCATACTCCTTTCATCTTATCCACTTACATCA
Source organism: Sminthopsis crassicaudata (assembly GCF_048593235.1). Classification (NCBI taxonomy): domain Eukaryota; kingdom Metazoa; phylum Chordata; class Mammalia; order Dasyuromorphia; family Dasyuridae; genus Sminthopsis; species Sminthopsis crassicaudata. The sequence continues at coordinate 612,404,560 of NC_133617.1, read as the reverse complement.
CCATTCTACTTCATGTTCTCAGTATCTCTTGCCAATTATCATAACTTGCTTATTGATCTGCATCCTTCTAGTCTTGCTGTTTTCTAATCTTCTCACAGCTACCAAATTAACCTATCTGTTTCACCGATCTGTCACATTCTCATTCAACTACCTATAGGGCTCATAAAATAAAAGTATGACATTTAAAACATTCCACAGTCTGGTTCTTACTTGTTTTTCCAGACTAATCTCACATCATTTTCCCTTATACATTCCAAGCTTTAAGCAAACTGAACTATTAGCTGTCATCTAATGTTGTTCCAGATTCTGTAATTCCTGTACTTGTGTAGGCCATACTTTACAGTTGGATAATACTTCCTCCATTTATCTACTTTTAAAATTACTTTTAAAAATTCTTTCTTCAAGACTCAGCTTTATGATTACTTTTCCCATAAAACTTTCCCTGATTTACTCATTCTGCAATGATTCTGTATCTTTCTTTTCCCTTGTTATGTTCAACTTTGCATCATAATTATTTTGTCTGTGATAATGATCTCTATTATAAGACTGCAACCTCCTTGAGGATAGTGAACAATACTGGATTTCTTAAGTGTCTTTTTACTATTAAAAATCCTATGATTGTCTCCCTTACCTCTTCTCTTTTCCCTTTTCTTCTCTTCCAAATGATAATTGTAGAAATTTAATCTTAGGATTTAATTAAAATAAGTTTACATATATACACACACATATGTATATGTGTTTATACCTGTTTATACATAGAAGGAGAGGAAAAAGAAGTGTTTTTTAAACTAAAGGGTAGATTCAAGGATTGTGCCTCCATATTCTTTTATTCTAATCATATGTGTATATATCCATCCCTTAAAACTACACATTTTAAGTAAAGAAAATAAGAATTTAGAAAATGGCTGTTTTTATTCTTGGCAAGTATTTCAAAGAGTAATTATATTTTGCTGAAAGAGAAATGATTATCTCTTTATAGAGATGCCAACTAATCCCTCAGTTGTTATTCAATGTGCTATGTTATAAGCCAGAAAATATGTATTAATAAAACTAGATTTAATAATAATATTCATCCACACAATAAGAAGCTGTCAGAGTCCTCCTGTTAAATAGTCTCCTCACATGTACCACCACTCCACCATTTAAAAATAATAGAACTTTAGAGCTGGAAGTAGCCATAGTCATTATTTAGCACAGTTTTCACTTTTTAAGAGCAGTCATCTAAAAACTAATTTTTTAAATAGGCAAAAAAATTTTAAATGGGTCTTATCCAGTAGTTCATTCTATAAATTTCTTGAACACAGAGCTAATTCCTGGTGTCAGCTTGATTTTTGCTTTTAAGTGCAATTTTTGATCTTGGAATGTTTCTATAACAAATATTTTCTACTATATCTTCTTTCAGTAGGATTTTTCTAGGGTAAAGAAGTAAATTCATAGATTTTTTCTTTTAGAGAAAAATAGTGCCTTAATTTCACCTGTCCAATGTTTTATATTTTGTGGCAGTGATAACATCACCAGATCTGCACAAGCATGGAGAGATATGGGTTGTTCCAAACACTGATCATGTCTGTACAAGATTCTTCTTTGTGTAAGTAACAGGATTTTTTCCCCTCAGTTTTGTTAAAAGAAAATGTTTTATATGAGTGAGGGGGGTAGTGGGACAATAGCTTCAAGACATTTTTTCTTAGTCCATAATAAAGCAATATAGATAAAATGTTTTGGTTTACCATCAGTATATTGTTTTCATTATTTGAAGAGGGAAAAGATTGCAACAATTGTCTGATAACATTAATAAATTAGGGACTGAAAAAAAGCAGAATGCCAATTTTGCCAAATTGATTAACACAATTTAAAATAGAAGTATTAGAAAATAAAAGTGAAATTCTTCCAAATAATTTTGATGAACAAATAACGAGTATTTGCTCTATTTCCCTTTACTCATTTTGGTTCGTAAATTTGCCTTTTGTATTCACCCTATTGTTACCAATTTAAAGTGCAGCATTGTACTGTTGACAAAGCATTGGTCCCAAACTCAGAGGTCCTGTTTTTAAATCTTTCTTCTGGCAACTTATCTACCTCTGTTACTTTGGAGAAATCACTTAATCTCCATGGGTTATTTTTAAAATGAGGGGCTGGGACCAGATGGTCACTAATCAGTCACTCATCAATCACCAATCATTTAGTAAATCACGTGCCAGGCACTGTGTTGAGTTCTTTTTAGTTCCCAGTCTATTATTAGCTTAGGTTCCTATAATATGCTTTTCAGTTAACATAGCCTATTAATCTTTAGCATTTAGTAGGATTATTGCTATAGCCATCACCATTAAAAATACAGTACAAACCACGAAGTTTTTTTTTTTCCTTATTTGTCCAAAGGTAGTGAACTTCTTCAAATGCATGCACATGGGTACCTGCACACACTGAGATAGATATATAGATTGTAATTATAAATAATACTGCTTGTTCACAGTTTGTAGCTTGGTTTTCCAAAAGGAAGCTTATAGTCACTAAGATGATATTGTTGAACAACCCCAAGTTGTAGCTAGACAACAAGTTCTCAAGTTCTGTCCTAATTGACTGTAGAAATTATATTTGATGTTCTCCCACCCCCAGTAATTCATACTAATTAATTTCAGGAACCACTCAATTAACTCTGAAAATACTGAAAAGGAGCTATTGTTAGCACCCTGATTCTCAAGTTTTCAAGTCTTCTTATTTTTTCTTCTTCTTTGAGATAACTAAAAACATTTTCTATGGGTAGAAAATACTATATAGGTTAAGTCAAATCATACTTAACGTACTTTGCACAGGGTAAGGATTATAGTAGGCACTTAATAAATATTAGTTGAATAACTGAACAGTCACTTGTGGGTTTCATAGTGAGAGTCTTGCTACCTTCTGATACTTTGGATCACCAAATAGTTCTCAAGATACATTATTTTAAGATTGTAATTTTCATTTCTTTATTAACACAAATGACATCCCTTTACTTGGCACCTCAGGAGAGAAAAGGCTAATTACATGAAATTGATAAGATTCCAATTATATAAAAAAGGGAATTTGTTAACCAACTATTGCATTTTCTAATTATAATCATATGTTTCTTTTTTTGTAAAATATGAGGTTTCATTGTTCTTCTAGTAGTAGGACTCCCTACTGAATGATTTTTTTTTCAGGAAGAGTCTATGTGGAATATAATGAAATGCTTTATCACAATTAAATGATGATCAAACAAAAACTTAATTTCTCCTTTACTTTATATCCTGCTCTACTGAGCAGCTATGATCCCTGGTGACTAGAAATAGATTAATGTGGCTTTGTTCCTTGTCTTTGTCATTAAATGAAAATAATAAATGTGAAAAATAGTTTTCATGTTAATCTGATTCTTAGAATGTAACAAAGAATAAGACCATTACTTACTTATTTATTCATACTTCTTCAAAAAGGAAAAGTCATGCTCAGAATGACATCCTGAACAATGAATTATTCAACTAAGTCTTAGGTAAAATGCTTATGGACTACTATATTAGAAAGGCATAAGATAAACTTGGTGGAATATCATCCTCAAAAATAGGTATTGTAAGATTACATGAGCTGAGCCAACATTGAAAAGACTAAAAGTTGTTGTGTGAATTTGTATTGCCTCATAAAAACATATCATATGACTAGATATAGATGAGTTTACAGCCCCCTAAATAAATTCAGAAAAATATTGTTTAGTTAAATTTGATCAAATATCTGTGCACTGTGATAGAAGTATTATTAGCAATGAAAATACTACCAGTACTCAAGATGAAAAGGATAAAATAATATTTATTCAGTAAGCTTTTATAAAGTGTCTACTAAGTGTTAGTCACTGAGATGAGCATTAAGGGAATAGATAAAAAAGATAAATACACAATAGCAGTTTACTTGTGGAAACTTTCTATTGAAACTTTAATGTAGAAATACAAAAAATGTCAACAGAACTTTTTGTCTTTTGGTCAGGAATTTATTTATCCTTGGAACAGTGGAACAAGGACTGGCTATCATCACCTGCTCCCTTGCAGTGTGATCTTGGTTAAGTCAGTTCATGCCGAGAGCCTCAGTCTCATCATTTGTAAAATGAGGTGGAGTAGGCGATTCCTAAAGTATTTTTAATCTCCAAAATTTATGATCATGTTATCCAACCTGAGCAAGTTACTAAACTCTCTCAATGCTCTAGGTAGCTCTATAAAAGCATTATATATCAAGAATTTTCCATGCCATATTGTAAGAAGTAGTATCCTTTGTCAGTGAAATTATAAAATCACAGATCTAGCCATCATCATCATTGACATCATCTCCATCTCTGCTTTCTATTTGCTTCTTTGTCTCTTTCTTTCTCTTTGTATCTATCTTTGACTGTCTCTTTTTTTCCATAATATATCTATGCTAACTACTTCGTAGTCTTTGAAGTATACTGTGAGCACTGAGAATTAGTAATAAATACTGAAAGCTATCTGAAAAAAGAGAAAGAATGGATGATTTAAGGCACCTAGGTAAAGAAAATCAAAGCATCACATGCAATAACTTTTGTTCTTAATTTTTGTTAGTTGTGATTAAATCAGAAGAATATTTAATTTACATAAGTTACTTTATCATACTCAAAGGCAAAAGCATGAATGAATAATTCCTGACTTTATACAAAACTATTCCCAGCACTGAGAATACAAATTAAGATAGTCCTTGCCTTTAAGAAACTTATTTTCATTTTCCATTTAACCAACATTTACTTTCTTTTCTTTTATATAATCTCCACTTGAAAAAGAAGAATAAAAAACAAATCTCATGTAACAAATATGCAAAGCCAAATAAAACAAATTTTCACATTGACTCTGTCCAAATAAGTGTATTGCATTATGCACTTGAGTTATTCACGTACTCTTTGTCAGGATTTTAAGTAGTATGGTTCATCAACAGTACTCTGGAATTCGTTCCTCATTGCAGTAGGCAGAGTTTTGTTGTTTTTATTGTATAAATTCTTATTCTGTTTTGGAAGGAGCTTACATTATAGTAGGGAAGAAAATACTTATAAGGGAGTAGTGCCCAGGGGAGTTAATTGTGGTTTAGTAAATCACAAAAACAAGCAATGCAATGAAGAAGTCAGTTATTGTTCTCTTTCCAGAGACAATGGGAATATTATTTATTAAAGGAAGGATTGGAAACCTGTGAAGTAGGATGGAGAAGATCCAAAGTGGATTGTTGAAGCAATAAGGCAGGAAAATGGGTGGGGTGAAGAGGAAGCTGCTTCATTCTAGGGAATTCAGAGTCACTTGGCTTTTCCAAATCTTGGCTCCTGGTGGTCCAGTTTAGAGGATAGATAAACAGCTCAGCATATTCTTTATGACTTGGCAAAAGGTTTCTTGAATCTTAATCAGAAATTTATTAATACACAGTTCATTAAATGAGACAGTAGAAAAATCTTCTAGCATATATATTTTAAAAAGATAATGAAATGCTGTTCAGTAATTTATTAGTTCCTCTATACACATCAGAATCATAGAATTTTAGATCTAGAAGGCATCTCAGTTATCATTTAGTCCAGAGGTCATCAATTTTATTTTATTTTTTTTTCCCATCATGGACCCTTTTTACAATCTGATGATGCCTGTGGAACTCTACTCAGAAATAATGTTTTAAGTACCTAAAATAAAATACAGAGGATTACAAAGAAATTGAAATATATTTAGTTGAAATAGTTATTAAAATTTCAAAATAAAAGGTTCACAAATCCCAAGTTAAGAATCTGGTTTCCTGTTCAACTCTTTCCCAAAAGGAATTCCAGTTATATAATAAACAACAATTGGTCATTTGCCCTCAGTTGAAAACTTCCATGAGGAAGAATTCCATTTATCTTGTAAGGCATTCCATTCTTTCTGTTGAAGTAGGTAGGAGGCTTTATATTGTAACTCATTGGAAGACTTTCTTCATGGGGCAAAAAAAATGTGACCAAGTCTATTTACTTAATCACTTCTATGTAAATAATTCCTAAATATATGTCTTAAGGCCTAACTTCATCACTTATCTGAGGTTTAGTATTATATTTCTGTATGCATGTTCACTAGTTCCTCTTGGATCATCTTCTCATCCCAAATACTATCTATCAAAACCAAGACTCCATCATCTCCATCTCTAAAATCAGATACTTATTAGAGCATCTTCACTTTTTAACTTTGGATGCTATCAGCAGCCCAACTATAAAATCTCCATTATATTACTACAAGAATAACCTTTTATTTCAGAAGATTATAGATTTAGAAGAATAAGGAACCTCCAGATACTGTTCTATTTAGCCCTCTCCTTCTGCATATGAATTCAGAAATTGGTGCTCAGAGACATTAAGTGAATTAATTTCCTGTGACTTCACAGCTAATAAATGCCATGTATTTTTATGTAATCAGTATTGCACATCACTGTTATTTCAATTTTAACTCATTGCTTTGATTGTTGTCATTTTCTGAATGAAAGATACCCAGTAATTCTTCGTTGTCTATAAAATATATTCTAGCCTTTTTAAAAAATTCCCCTCCATAATTTGAACCTACTTGCCTACCTAGATTGCACAGATTGGTTAGGTGACAGAGGCATATAAACGATGAAGGTATTCATCAAACTGTATGTAGTCAGTCTATTGATCACTCAGAGTCAGTTTCAAAGACAAAATCAATTAGAAAAGTAAAAAATGACAATTGGAGCACTATACATTTTTTAAAAGCTATAGAACACCCCCTCAAAAAAATAAATGAGAAATATAAAAATGACATTTGTCACCAATTTTTTAGGGGAATGTGGCTGATGCAAATCAATCAGATTAACAAGTTGGAACTAAAAGCCCAGAAACTGTCTCAGAGAGTAAACACTTGATTAAACAGAGCATAAGCAAGTTAAAAACTTGATCAAGCAGAGATATACTGAATTGTACTATAGCAGTTGTTTCAGATATCCAAATTTATTCTAATACAATTGATATATCATAAAATATTTTTAGAATAACACAAATTTTGAATTTTCTTATACTTGATATATTAGCAAGAAACAGAGAGAGAATACAGATAACTCCAAACTTTCATAATACTTCACAAATTATTTTAGGATACTCATTTCTAAAAGCATATTTCCATCCTTTTTTTTTTTTTAAGGCAGAGTATCCTATTTATTGTTTATCTTCTGGTACAGTAGAAGCTGTGATACACACACGTTCCCTCCTCCCCCACTTCAGAGTTAAGATCCTCAAAGGCAGCATCTTCTAATTTATCCTGTAAAAAGGCAGCAGAGATTGAGCAGTAGCCCAAGATGGACTCTACCATTATTTATGTATTATGTTAAATGATGCTTTGTTTTTGTTAGGTTTCTATCTTTTAATTTTTTGATGTATCATTCATGAAGAATATTATATGACCATATAACTCCATTTTCCCTATGAATTTTGTGGTTTTTAATCCCATGATTTTACATGGAATGGTGCTTTCTGGGAATGCATTACTAGTACACTTGAGTATACTCCAAAAGAATAGAAAATATTATACATGGTAGATAAGTATGTCGTATAAAAATATTAGTTACCTAATATATACTGAATTAAATTAAATGATACAGTTATCTTCAAGAAACAAATCAATAACCCAATAAGTACTAATTAGTAAAAACTAATGTTTATGCTTTACTCTGAGTTTATTGAATCTTTATGAGCATGTTCTATAAGTGTAGGCAGAGTAATCTTGTTAAATAATTGAGAAAAGAACAAGGCATTTGCAAACAATTTTCAATAGATTATATCTTCAACTGACTATGATATGGAGAATATAAGATCTCCCTGCTTTTTCTCTTTGTTGAATATAAAGTAGGAAAATTAATTAGTAAGTCAGGATTTAATCTTAAAGAAATAACCCAAATTTGTGCAAATTTGCCAAGCACTTAATGTGCTTTATATTTTTTTTTTATTTTTGCTTCAACCTTGAGATAGGTGCTAATGTTTTCCACATTTTATAAATGGGAGAATAGACTTGTGACCTAATCAGTGTCATACAATTAATAATTTATTAATTTCTGCAATAAAATTCAGACCCAGTTTTGTTTCCCATGCACATGTTAAAATCACACAGATTTTTTTTATTAAAACGTTTATTGCAAAATAATATAAATATACCAGTGAAGAAAATTTTATTCATATGTTCATTAAACTCCTAAGATGTTCAGTATTACGATGGTAGATATCCTATGTAGAATCCATATGCAAAGATTGCTCCAACTTTGTTCATTATCCACCCAGATGTTCATTATCACATAGAACATTGTAATATTTCTCTCAGACTCTATAGTTCTCTAAAACCTAAATAAAATTTGTGGCCATTACTAATCCCATACTAAAAGTAGAAATTTCTGAAAAAACTCTTATTGCCCAAATAATAAACATACATGAACATTGATGGGCTTCTAGTGGCAGAGAGTTGTGGAAATCCCCTTTTCATTGGAGGTGCAAGTCCTTCATGAAAGAATTCATGAACCCAGAGAATTTTAGCTAGCAAAAAAGAGTTTATATTTTGATGAGAAGCCAGCTTTGCTAGAAAGACTGATTTCTTCAGTGGCAAAGTCCTGGCAGAGAAATAACAAAGGTCTTTTTGCTGAGAAGAGAATGTCTTCACAGCGGGCAGGGTCCTGGCAGTTATGTTAAAGAGGCAAAAGCATGCTACTTTGGACATTCTGCAAAGAAATGAGAGAGCAGTTTTATACATATTAAACTTGGGAAGAAAAACAAAAATGCAAACAGTTTACACTCATTTCCCAGTGTTCCTTCTCTGGGTGTAGCTGATTCTGTCCATCACTGATCAATTGGAACTGAAATAGTTCAAAGATATCCACTTTCATCAGAATACATCCTCATACAGTAATGTTGTTGAAGTGTATAATGATCTCCTGGTTTTGCTCATTTCACTTAGCATCAGTTCATGTAAGTCTCTCCAAGCCTCTCTGTATTCATCCTGCTGGTCATTTCTTACAGAACAATAATATTCCATAACATTCATATACCACAATTTATCCACCATTCTCCAATTGATGGGCATCCATTCATTTTCCAGTTTCTAGCCACTACAAAAAGGGCTGCCACAAACATTTTTGCTCTCCAGAATGGCTGGATTTGTTCACAATTCCACCAACAATGCATCAATGTCCCAGTTTTCCCACATCCCCTCCAACATTAATCATTATTTTTTCCTGTCATCTTAGCCAATCTGATAGGTGTGTAGTGGTATCTCAGAGTTGTCTTAATTTGCAAGAAATCATACAGTTAAAGCTGAGGTTTATGACCATACAGGTGAAATAGCCAAGTACACTATAAAATTACATTTATTTTTGTCTTTGTACTCATGATAGAATCAACTCTGTCAACTCCTCTTCACTCTCACTTACAAAGAAAACATATGAGCCATGGTTTTATTGAGCCAGAATATCCTTAAATCTGTTTTAGTCACAACTAGAACATCTTGGTTTACTTCATTAATGTGTCAGCTCAGTCAGATCCTACCCAGTTATTTCACATTTTGAATTAACCAACTGTTAAATGAATATTTGTAGATGTTCTTAAAACCAAGTGGTTTCTGTGAACTTCTACCTTATTCATAGTTACATTTGTTCCCTGTTCTCTACTCATATAATTATCATACCCATTGTTTTGACCCTCATTCCCTTTTCCACACATTACTGAAATCTCCCTAACAGCTGCCAGTCCCTGCTTTGTAAGCTATCCAAACAAAAAAAAAGAGCAGTGTTACCCAATTGACCAGTTCCCATTGGGCACCTCGTAGGATAATTCTGATGAAGTAAAAAAAAAAATCTCAAGGTGGGGAGTTATCCTGCTAGAATGAATTCACAGATTCAAACCATCTGTAGGTCAAGGGACAAAGCTTTATTGTAATGCTTAGTAAGCTGGCAAAGTTCCTAATGATTAACAAGGATTAATGAATCTTTTATGGGAAAATTCAGAACAAAATATGCTAATTATTCTAAATGTGCACAGCAGTAAATCAACTGGTGGTCTCTGGAACTGAAGACTATAGATAGCTTAATCTTCAAATTATATAAAGAGTAAGCATCAAAACAAGATAGCTCCAATTATTGTACATAATTCTGTCAGTACAAGATACTTCTACTGGATCAGTTTGTTCCTCACTGAGGCCCACTTAAATACTGAGTTGCTACCAGAATAAGGGTATTTTGCCAGAGTCCATTTACCCTAACAATTCTACTCATAGAGGTTGTTGTTTATCTTTTGGTCTTAAAGAGATCCATGAATTGTTTGATGTTTGTCTCTTTTCTTTCCCTTCCTTTTGTTTATATAGGATATCATATCCTTACCTGCTGGTGCTCTGCCCAAAGGAATGATTTTTGTTGTTGTTGATCACTGAAACATTGGGGTTTATAGGCTGGATTTCTTTCATAAGGACCATGCCTTATTCCCTAGTCTCTCTGGCTCTCATTGATTGGCCAACAAGAAGTCCCAGGCCAAGCTCTACTTAGTCATTATTTGGACAGATAGACTCTCAGTGGGTATAAATTGCAGTTGCTTCTATTTTGACCAGAATTCCCAAGAGTCTCTATGTCCCAGTATTTTTTTTTTGACTGGTAAAAGAGACCATTTCCTGCCTCATTTCTTATCTAGTCTTAATTACTGATTGGTATTGCCTCATTCAAATTGAGACCTATTAAATACTTTAATTTAAAAAGCCAAGGTTTCCCACTGTATCCAGGACCATATCCAATCATCCTGATCTTTTATCTTGCTTCTGGGCCCAGATATCTCTGAAGGAGAAAGTGAGGTTGATGATTTTCCCTTTCTCATTTTAATCCAAACTCACCAGTATGTCTTGGCTGATGTCATGGTCCTCTTCAAGAATGTATCATTTCTGAACCTCACATTCCTCCAAAAGAATTCTTTAAAAGAATTCTAATAGGGCTGAACAATCTGTCTTTGTAATCCACCACATTTAGTTTTTTTTTAACCCAGAAAGAGTTGAGCTAGAGAGACCTAGATTCAAATCCAGCCTACATACATAAAGAAGGAGCTAGAACCTTTATTTTAGTAAGATCCAATTATATATATTTCTATTTGTTTCCAAGAAAATTTAAGTTATCTGGTCAAGTTTCCAATGAATGAAAAGTAATATCAAAGTATGATTTAAGTTTGTGGAAAAGAGAGACTTTCAAAGGAAAACAGGTCTAATGGAGATAGGCGTGAGAGACAGAGAGAGAACTTGTACGTACATATATATATTATGTGTATATTTTCAACTTTACATAAACATATCACAGCTAAAAATGGGAGTACTGGCTCACATTCTAAATGAAGAGAGTGGCAAAATTTGAACTATTTCTATTTGTATTTAAGTTTTCACTTATAAATGTTTGTTTAGGCAAGCTTTTTTCACTGTTAAGAGACTTTACTCTATCAGCTGTCTGCCATTTCACAAATATATTTGAATTTCACAAGCCTTAATTTACACTAGCAATATTTGGGACCCAGTTGACCTCGATAACCAAGACAGAAGTCCTTATATAAGGGATTTTTGTTGAAAAGGCTTTTACATAAGAAGTGTGCATGCAGTGTTCAATTCATTATTTTTTCATTGCTTTTCCATATTTTGGATAGTAATTATTTTATTTTTAGAAAAGATAACTTTCAAAAATTTGTGAGAATGAGAACAGATTTTTTTTCCTGCAGAAAATCTTAGTGTGGACCATAGTTGATTAAGGGAAATTGGGAAGGGAAAAATCCTGATATCTGAAGTGAGTTACAGCAGTATATTTTATTGGTCTGCTTTGTCAGAAGTACACAACTCAGTCTGTTTAATTCACAAAGTAAAATATTTTCCCAATTGGAAATGTTATCATTGATATGCCTGATCAATGATGATCCAGCTTTGGGAGAATCTTACTGTCTCCAAGACAGTCCATTCCAGTTTTTGACAGCGCTAAAAATCAGGAAATATTTCTTTATGATGAACAATTTACTGGCAATATCTTATCTCCTTCTGAGGTAGCATGGTTCTTACACCTGATCTTATGGGATGATGTTTGGGAAGGATTATTGTACATCATTGCAGATCATATGTAAAGTATTGTTTTTAGGTTGGTGTCACATTGTGGGGAAGATCTAAACAAAAGAGAGCCTTCAAAAGAGGGCATCTAGGATGGTAAAAAGCTTTCAGATTCTGTTATATATAAATCAGTTAAACAATTTAGAACTATTCAGCTTGGGGTAGAGCTTTGGGCATTCAGGTATTTGTGGAAGAGAGAGAAGATTTTTTTCTTGCTTAGCCACAGAGGACAAAAGTAGGAACAACAAATAGAAAACTGTAGAATGCCAAAGATATAAACTCTATGTAAAGGAAAACTTCCTTTCCTAACAAAGATGTCCAAAAATGAATTGAATTATCTTGGATAATATGCTAGATATCCCAAGATAATGGAGATCTGTAAATAAGGCCTCTGAATTACCTATCTTCAGAAATTCCATAAAGTGGGGAACAGTGGATGGAAATTCTTGTTTAGGAATAGATTAGAACAAGATGATCTTTGATCCCCATTCCAATGCTGAGGTTCTGTGGTTTATGTCCTGCTTCTCTGCCTTGAGTAAACTTCTGCCCCTTGACCCTTAATTCTACCATGCCTTACTTGTTAGCTATATCTCATTGTATTTCAGTAAAGTAATTTAACATTGTTTGAGAGTAAATTTCCAGACTTAACAGGTCTCTGTGGTAAAACTATTACATAAGAACATCTGATTCATGAAGATGAATCTGTGTGAATCAACAAAGTGAGATTGCATAAACATCAAGTCATCAGAACAGATCACTGGGTGTGTAGATTTAATAGGAAGATTACAGAATCACTTTCCATCATAAAGGATGAATTTCATTTTCTGCTAATTTTAGTTTGATTCTAGCTGTCACATCTTGCCATGCTCTTCAATTTATAGGACATTTAAGGATGGTAAAGAAAATGTGGGGGCCCATGTTGATCTCCAAGGCTCTCTTATTCTTTATTTTGGAGCTAATTACTAGGCCTCTCTGAAGCTTCTTTTTGAAGAAGAAGAGCAGAATAAATAGAGAAGAATAAATTCACTACATATTACTCACTGAGTATTAGTAAGGGAATTTAACAGATGGTATTAAAAGTATATTTCCTATTATTCCTATATTCCTAAGTGAGTTTATTTAAACAAATGAAGTATTTTGAAAAAGAAAATCAAAAGATTCAGAAATTGTCTTATAGAATGTTGTGGATTTTTTATCATAGTTAAAATTCAAATTTACTTGAGAAACACCTCTTAAAGACTGAAATAAATCTATAATGAAGAAAGATAAAAGAAAAATATATTGAGCATGGAAAGTTGTCAGTGTAGGTTTGAGGAGAGGAGGCAAAAGAAAAGGCAAAGATTAAAGGTGAAATGGTAAATAAGCAAGGTGAAAGTAAGTCTAGAAATACAGAGAAGTAAGAGAGTAGTTAATTTAATACTTACCATGCTGAAAAATCCATCACTGGAATAAGATTGAAATTCAGTATGGTGATTTAAACTTATACATTTACCAACCATTCTAGAGAGCAATTTAGAACAAAGTCAAAGGGCTATTAAACTGCATATCCTTGATCCAGCAATACCATTACTCAGATTATACACTAATGAGATTAAAGGAAAAGGACATATATGTACAAAAATAGTCATAGGACATGTTTTTGTGGTGAAAAAACTGGAAATCAAGGGGAAATTCATCAAATGGAGAATGGTTGAACAAGTTGTGGTATACAGTTGTGGTGTACTATTATGGTGCTATAAGAAATGATGAGCAGAATGTTTTCTGCAAAACCTGGGAAAATGTACATGAATGGATACAAAGTGAAATGAACAGAACCATGAGTACATTGTGTACAGTAACAGCAATATTGTATAATGATCAAGGGTGAATAATTTAGCTACTCTCAGCAATATAATATATCAAAACAATTCCAAAAACATTGTGATGAAATGCTATCTACTTCCAGAGAAAGAACTGATTGGTAGTCTGAATGCAGATTGAAGATACTTTTTTTTTTTTATTACTTTCTTTATCATCATCTTCATTTTGGTCTGCATTTTCTTTTGCAAGTTGATTAATAGGGAAATTTTTGTGTTTCTGTATGTATAATTTATATCAAATCGCTTGTTTTTTTGAAGAAGAGTGGAGACATTAGGGATTTTGGAACTCAAAATTTAAAAAATTATAATTTTTGTTTACATGTAATTAAAAAAAAAATAAATGTAAAAATAAAAAGAAATTGTATACCTGGAACAAGAAGTGGTACTAGATACAGTGATTTTTTTTAATCTAAATTATCTAACTTTAAGTTATTCAAAATATTCATATTTTCCTTGTTTCATTTTTTTTAGTTATGAAGATGGTCAAGTAGGAGATACAAGCATTAACACACAAGAAGGAGGCATTCATAAAGAGATTCTCCGGGTAATTGGTAACCAAACTGCGACTGGATAACGGACCACTGTGGTTTCACTACCTTGATTTGAAAGCCTTCCTCGGTTTCAAAGCTGGATTTTGAACTGAAGAAGATGAAAAAAAATGTTATTATAAACCAAATTAACCCTTTGAATACTGATTTTTTTCTTAGCCTTTCTAAGTCTCATTGAAATACCTAAAATGGTATGCAATTTACCAATTGTAGGGATATGGAATCTAGTAATAAAATTCAACAGCACTTAAACAAACGTTTGGGCTGCTCATAATAAAAAAAAGATTTAAAAAGGAGTTTTGTGCTGATATTTTTATATTAAACTCTGTAATTGGACATTTTGGTATTATATACCATCATTTTAAATTTAGGTTAACCAAAATAGAACAAAGAGAGAATATTTTATAATGGAGCTTACATCTATACAGGATACTTTGCAATAAGTATTATGTTTGTACATTCTAATGTACTATATTTATTAGTACTATGGGATATTAGAATGTCATGGAAGGATGCTACTTATCCTAGTTTTTTTTTTTTTTCTAATACAAAAAACAACTAGGATTTAGATGCAGTTCCTTGCCAAAAAAAAAAAAAAAAGTAAGACTATAAGATTATGTTTTGCATTTATATGCATATATGTGTGTGCATATAAATATGAATATACATGTATCCATACATGCACGCACACATATATGTGACCACACTGATGGTGCAAATCTAGGATCCTATCTTCATCCTGTACGAAGACATAAACTTCAATAATCAGTAAATCTGGATCTAAACAAGATATGAGCCAACTCCTAGACCCTTCATTGGAATTATGGGTAACTTTTCATTGAAAACATGTGTGCAATTTTTCTAATTGCCCATGTTTTAAAAGGCTAAAGAAATATTGTACATATTCAGCTCCCAATATGTCAAGTTCATCATTTAAACTTCACCACTATTTTGGGGGTATTGCTAAATTTCTACATGAATTAAATATAATATTTAATACTTAAAATTTAAAGATCAGTTTTTCAAAATCAATCCCTAAAAGTTGAAGCAGTATTTTTTTTTTCATTTTTCATTTCCTACCCTGAAAATGGAGGCAGTGTTGGTCAATGGAAAGAGCACTGAGCTAGATTGCAGGAAGTTTGGTTTCTAGTCTTGGTCCCATCACTATCTTGGTGACCTTGGACATCAGTTTCTTCAACCAGAAAATGGGATTAGATGGAACTAAATGATCCCTAAGGTTCCTTCAAACTTTGATGTTATATGACTCTATTTTTTAAAATATTATATCTTTGTGTTATATCAGATTTTTTACATTTTTCCATCTTATTTTTTTCATATTGAGAAAGAAGACATTAAAGCTTCTTTTATATTAAAAGACAGCTAATGAGTTTATAAATTACAGTATTCATTCAAACACCAGCTTTTTAAGAGTCACATGCTTATGAAATCATGCCTCTTTCCTTATGCCCCAGCATTCATTGTGGAACTTAATTGATAGCATTCTGTATCCTAAGGGATCTTTGTTGAATCAGTCTCTTCCTGTCAGCATTTACAATTATGGGACTGTCATGCAATTCTGAGCCTGGAATCTAGATTTATATCTAATATTAGTTCATTAGCATAAACATGAATATACACCCCACCCATCCCTATATATCAGCTATCAGTCATATATAACTCTGATCCAACAAAATCTCATTTGAAATTGCCTGTGTTGGGCATTTAAGAGATTAGAAAAACTATCATACACACATGAATTTGAGCATTAAAAATTATTCTACAGTTTGGATATATTGAACATAATGATAGCATCTGCTTGTACTTGCTAACTTTTGATCTTTGCTATCTTATACCTTTGGACCCATGCTATATCTAGGAATAAAAATTCCCTGTAGAGGAAAGAGGTGAACACTTGATGTAAATGAGTTCATTCGGAGTATTTCTGCAGAGTAAAGTAAGGCTCTGCATGTTTTTACGTATTCTTTCCAAGTCATCAAGAAAATCCATGTTTTACCTGTACAATTTCAATGATATATAAAAAAGACTAAATTAGCATTGGAATATGAAATATATTTTGTAAGCCCCTGGAAAAGAGAATCCATACAGTATAGAAATTACAAAGGTAACATATGAAGAAAAAGTAATTGTTATGTTTAATGCTTAGTGACAGTATAACACAATCTTTCTTTTATCATGTTAAGCTTGAAATATGGCCTTAATGGGGAAAAAAGCTATCCTTTCCCATTATAGGAGATGACTTTCTGATATTGTAGATAAGACTAAATTTTAAATGATGAGGTAGGAGAACTATTTAGTTGAATCTTCCTGGGCAAAGTATCTAAGCAGAACTCATTTTCAATTATTAATTTCTAAATGTTTTATATATATATGTGTATATATATACATATACATATACATATACATATATATATATAAATATAAACATTTATACACATATATATTGACATTACAGCCCAGTGATAAAGACAGTGTCACTGTTTTTTGGAGGTTTTTTTTTTGGCCAAACCATATTGATTTAGGAAATATTGTAACTCAGACATCCAGGGGGTTATCTATCAACTTTAATATTCAAGAAATTAAATACTATGGTTATTTCTCAATTCAGTAGCCCAATTTTCCAATATTTGTTGAGTACTTGTTCAATGACTCTAAGTTTTAATACTGTAATAGTGTTTTTTTCTTAATTACTTGAAAATTGTTTACTGATGCTGTATGATAATTATATTAATTTTGTACACCTTGATACTAAAGAAGAATCCACTGAACAAGCTAATAATTTTCTTTCATGAGGATGATGTGGTCAGGTACAGGAAGTAGAGTACAGAGGACAAGGAAAGGAACTGGTTTAAAGAATCTACTTTCTCCTTAACTTTGTTTGTAAACATTTTAGTACTTAGATAAATGTTCTTTTATGACATGACAAGGAAAGAAATATATTTGTGCTGTATTTGAAAAGTGTGAAAAGTAATGATGTATTTATAGTCTGTTTAATTACAATTGGCCAATTATATTTTAAAGGAAAGGGTCTTTGTTTTTATTTTAGTGGTTCTTGGCTTTGGTAAATTGTTTAAACAAGTTAAAGGTTTTTTAAATTAAAATTTGAGATAAATACATACAACTTTACATCCTTACTTATTGTCAAGTAATTTTTAATCGCTAAGATCAATCCTAACACTTTCATTTCACACAGTAGATATTTGTCACAAGAATCTTTAAAAACTTGAAAGAGTAAATTCTTTAATTTTGTTCTCCTCTGGCAAAAGTAAACAGCACTAAACATGCACAGTTTTCATCATCCAATGAATATGGTTGAATAGATTTTAGAATTTTGAAATGCAATTAACATAATGTTAAATATAGCATAGAGGCTAAGGGGACAGGAGATTTAAGGGCCAACATTCACAATCCTTGTTAAGGAATTTGCGTGATTTCATTTGTCTATAATTTGGTGTACCATAAATTTTAACTTGACCCTATGACTTCATTCCCCGGAATGGATATTAATGTCAAGTTGTTACTTTCAGCATTTTGAAACTAATGACTCAAAAAAATTATGGTGTAAATCTGTCTTGACTGAATATTTCATTACAACACTACCTCAGGATAAAAGAGAGGCCAATGTTTTATAAGAAAATATTTCTCCCATGTGAGGAGCAAGAAGAATATCACAAATTGGAGGAGATCATCTACTGCTTTGTAATGCAGCCATTCATGGGCAAAGGAATAATTAATTTTGCTCCTCTTAAGCTCTTGAGTATACCATGAGTTTCCTGTTTAAGACACTAATGTCCAAAAACAGAGAAGTTCAAATTCAAAACTAATAATTCCCTGGTTCCACTAGCTTTTTACATTGACTGGTTTTCTATAACCTTGCTGAAACTTCAATCTCTGAGGGTGAAAATTAGGAGGAGTATAATGGGAAACTTGTTTCAGTTGGTCAACTGAAGTTTCAAACTTTTGGGACAGTTAATTCCTAGTGATTTTTATTTTTTGTCAGAGTGTAGAATTGATGTATATTATTACCCAAACAATATTTCTTTGAAGTTTTGTATACAGTATGATATATTAGGTATAAGTTTTTGTAGGTCAAAAGAATTTAAGTAGCTTTTAGACAAAACATATCTAGAGTGTGAAAAAGCTGTGTTGAAGAATAGATGACATTAAACATTTACCAGCAAGTCAATAAAAGTAATCCTGATACATTCAACATAATTTAAATGTTCTAAAATTATTTTCTTCAATTTGCCCAATATTTACTGTATCTTTTGAGTAAAAAAATAGTCATTCCTTTATGTAAACATTAAGATATGCCTCTGTTTCTTTAACTATACAGCCTTCTTGACAAATTTCTTGAATTTTGTGCACAAAATAGTATTGCAGCCTGCTATTTAGCCTCTGGTGCCTTAGAATTATTATAAATATTTAACAATATGTATATTATGTAAATACTGCCAAAAGATCACTAAGGCCAAATATTTTCTCTATCACTTTTTATGGCACTTGCTTTCTATTGCTACTTTAGCCTCTTTTATCCAGCTTTGTAACGGTTATAACATTGTAGCCAATGTAAATGTTTACTTTCAATAAATCTGAATTTGTTCAACAAGTACTGTATACGTGGGCACTATTGTGAGAACTCGAGTAGAGCTTGGCCTCCCCTTTTACTCAATCTTGCCTCTATGTTTTGCTGTTTTTTAGAAGGTGTAAATGAAATTTAAAACAAATAGTTATGTATTTTTCTTCTGATGATGATCGTGTGATGAAAACATACTTGTCTTGATATTCAGATTGGTTGAGGGAGATACCAAGAAATAATTGATTATGGATGTGAATGCTAGTTCAGCTTTTAACTATAGAATATAATGTTGGATTCAAAAATAGCATAATTTGGATTTGCAAACTTCTAGATATACAGTGCCATTTGAAATCTGCATGCATGAAGTCTAAAGAGGCATTTTAAATCAAACATCTTAGATTTTCAAAGTGTTTCTTACCTGAAAACACAAGTTTTTGTGGTTTTTAATTTTTATTGTTATATGTATGTTTATATCACTTGTAATATATTCTTTGTCTTTCCCAAGAGCTATCCTTTATAACAAAGAATGAAAAGAGGTTTGGGGTATGGTGAGAAAGCAGTGTAGTAAAATCATGACCATGTCAAGCCAAGTGTTATATCCACCATATCACATCTACAGCTCCCCATTTCAAAGGAAGAGAGGTACAGTCTTAAAGCTTTTCTTCTGAGCTAAGCTTGATCATTATAATTCTATATCCCTTAATTTCAATTTTCTTGTTGTTTTCATTTACATCTTTGAAGTAATTTTGCGTATTGCTCAGTTCACTTTACATCCCTATATATAGACATGTGTTTGTGTGTGTGCGTGTATAGATAGATGATAGAGATATCTATATCTATATAGGAAAGATTTGTCTTTCCAGTTTCTATATATCTATAAGGGGAAATGTGTCTTCTCATGCTTTTCTATTCTTTATATTCATTGTTTTTATTTCAAAGTAATTTTTCATCATTATATATTTCAAATATATATATATATATTTCAAATACTTTTTAAAGCTTAGCTTTTTAAATATCTAAATCACAATGACTAATTAACCATCCCAAGGAACTATTTTACTTTGTAATCATGTGAGGAAATAGAATTCACCAAATAAGATTAGGGAATAGACCTGTGATTTTGTTAGCAAAGGGATAAAGATTCTTTTACTGATGCAAGTCATGATCTTCTCTGCAACTTAAAGACTTGAAGAGTTGATTAAATCACTGAAAGGTTTAATGAGTTGCCCATTGTTATACAGTTCTCTATTATGCTATGCTGATACTCTAAATTCACTAAAATCATGTTTATATTAAACCTATGATTAAGTTCATGTTTCTAAGACTTAAAATATATTAATTCATAGGAAAGAAATCATAGACTAAACTTTAGCCTAGTACACAAAAAATTACACTTAGTTTAAGGAAATCTAATATTTATTAAGTTATTTATGTCCTGAGATTAGTATAAGGCACTATTCTTGCCAATATATTTGGGGAGAAAACAAATCCTTTTTGAAAGAACTAAATAGTATAGAAAACAATCAAGTCTGAAATGTTAATAAAAGAACCTATAATTGTAATGAATACTATAACAAATAGTCCCTGTGAGCAAGTAGTAGGGAAGGTTTTATGAATGGGATAGGACTTGAGAAAATCTTTAAGTATGGTTACAGGAGGGAGTGCAGGCTGATGGAACAGCATAAACAATGGCATAAGTCAAAAGTTGCCAACTGATTTCTTGAATTGAGTTTACCTTAAACCAAAATGGGAAGTAAGGTTGGATTAGTATGGTATAGGCCTAGAAAATAAAGGATTTTAGACTTGATTGAGTAGCTCTCAGGTCTTAATCAAGAAGTGACAGGAAGGAATGTTTAGCAGCAGAATGCTGAAAAGATTAAAGGGTGAATGGTAGTGGCAAGGAGTCTAAGTAGATACTTAAGATTATATCAACCTAGACAAAAATCCAATGTGAGAGGCACTTAAAAGACAAATACTTAAATAGGATTCAGGAATTAGCCTGAGAAATAGTTACAATTACTCAATTCTCCAACCTGTGATCTTGGCTAAGAAGCTTAATTTTTCAGGACCTCTTAAGCTTTGTGGGCATGAGCAAAGTGTGTGTGTGTGTGTGTGTGTGTGTGTGTGTGTGTGTGTGTGTGTGTGTGTATCTTGGATTCATTTTGCTATTTAGTTGAACCTTCTGGGCTATTTCTCAGTAATTTTTTTTTTTTATTAAAGCTTTTTATTTGGAAAATATGGACATTTTGTCAACATTACCACTTGCAAAACCTTGTGTTCCAATTTTCCCTCCCTTCCCCCACACCCTCCCCTAGATGGCAAGTAGTCCTATATATAGTAAACATGGTAGAAATACATGTTAAATCTAAAGTATGCATACATATTTATACAATTATTGTGCTGCACAAGAAAAACCCAACCAGTTAAAAAAAAAAATAAAATAAAATGCAAGCAAGTAACAACAAAAAGAGTGAAAATGCTATGTTGTGAACCACATTCAGTTCCCACAGTCCTCTCTCTGGGTGTAAATGGCTTGCTTCATTACTGAACAATTGGAAATGGTTTAAAGCATCTCATTGTTGAAGAGAGCCACATCCATCAGAACTGATCATCATATAATCTTGTTGTTGCTGTGTATAATGATCCTCTGGTTCTGCTGACTTCACTCAGCATCAGTTCATGTAAGTCTCTCCAAGGCTCTCTGAAATCATCCTGCTGGTTATTTCTCACAGAACAATAATATTCCACAGCATTCATATACCATAATTTATTTAGCTATTCTCCAATTTATGAGCATCGATTCAATTTCCAGTTTCTTGACACTACAAAAAGGGCTGCCACAAACATTTATGCACATATGGGTCCTTTTCCCTCCTTTCAGAATAATATCTTTAGGCATACAAAATTTATAGAAAGGGACCCGATTAAATAAAAATGCAGTTAACAGAAGATTTTTTTTTTTAATCTAGTAAAGAGCTCCTTCACTAGAGGATACCTGAAATTCTAACATTCAAGTTCTTTGCATTTTATGATTTTACTTTGTAAACCAGCAAAAAAGAAGGTAAAGGACTATGCTTCAGATAGAAAGGCACAGATAATAAAGATCCTTTTAATATGTCAAGGAAAAATTAATAAGAGAAGTCATTTGTTGGAGATAATTGTAGGGTAAGAGTAAGTAAGCGTGCCTGTGTGAGAGTACTTTTTCACAGGTACAAATTGCTTTACAAAAATAATTTTATTTGACTTCCTAGTTCAATGGATTAAGCAATTCAAATATTATATCCATTTTAGAGGACTCTAATCCACTCCTCTGGATTCTGACTGAAAGATCAGTCTACATGTTCTATATCTCATGGCTCATGTTGAATTTGAGATGATGAATAAAATCCACATCACACTGAATATAGTTGTATTTACAGAATCAGAGCACGAGAAAGGACTGAAATGAATAAGGGGGATTAATTTTTATAAGTGGTAGCAGAATCCATGAGTGACATTTGTAAGGGTCTACAGAGAAGAGAAGTTAGAGGATGAACCCACATTTAAGAACTAGAGATAAAAGTGCGATTGAAAGAGAGAAGTTATCAAAGAAATAGAATAAAAATATGATTCGGTGTCATAGGAGCCAAAAGAAGAGAATGGAAATGATCTTCAATACTAAAGCTATATGAATTTATCTTCATGAATATTTTCTCTAATAACACAAATTGCAAGCCATCCTTGTCCTAGTAAAAACTTTTATAATTCCCTTGGACATGATTATGACCTGTCCTCATTGTTCTAGTGATGAGATTTTTAAATGTTCTTCAAAAAGGAAAATATAGCTGCTAATATGGACTATACCTACTTAATTTGTTTCTGGTTTTCCCAAGATGAGTCAGTTAAACTTTCTTCTTACCCACCATAAATCAGAGAAGATTAAAAGACATGTATTCTTTCTAATCTGAAATTCTGTAAGCAGCTCCTTAGCCATCACATATAAGATGAAGAGCAAGGGTTATGTTCAGGTTGTGTGTTGATATAGCTTTCCTACCCTTTGCTGTAGGGATAGGTGAAATAAGCTTAATAATTCAATTATAAAAATGGTCATCCGTGCTTTCATTAATGACACTAGCATATTTCTCTTGATTTGACCTAATAGATAAATAAAATAGAAACTATTTAGAGTGGATGCTAATTTACTGTCAAAGGAGAGGACAGTTCTCAAGCAAATGATATGAGGGATATTGAGAGAATCCTCATGATGCAACAAACTATTCAAGTTATATTCCACAAGCAAGATATCAAGATCCTAGCCATGAACAAACTTAAACTCATTTGTACCAAAGTACACAACTCTTGCACACTATCACCAGTTGAGTCTACTTCCTCACCTCTGATTTACTTCCTCTTCCCCAGAAATAATTATCTGCTACATTTTGGATCAATTGAATAACTTGTAGATCAAAATAGTTTCTAGGTTAGAAAAAGTATATTTAGAAATAGATAAATTATGGGGTAACAAAAGGGACCCCAATTCATTTTTGATAAAAGGTCTTATATGTTGAGTTTCCATACTATATTTATACTATGTTTTGTTATCTTTTTTTAATGGATCATTTTAATGGCTATCACATGGATCAGAAGAATCTTCAGTTTAAAATGCTAATATACATTCCCAATAAACATCAGTAATCAATGAGAATTGAGCATCTCTGAAATTTTAGTATGACTGAAAAATGAGGATTATGTACAAAAATCTTACTCATGTTTGAGCTTGTTTTGTATTGGATTTATGACTTCCATTTGCACACTGAACTCCCTCAAATGAGAAAACTTGTACCTGTTCTCTGATCAGCATCTTTTCTGCTGGGACATTGAAAAGTTATGTAACTTGCCCACACTCAAATTATATTTCAGATTGGGGATGGGGGTGGGTGGGAGAAGGGGGTCTGGAGAAGGGGGTCTTAGACTTCCTTACTCTGAGTCTAGTTTTCAATTCCTACATCCTTGCCTGTTTTATATTGTTCACTTTAAAATATATTGCTTCCTTTTAAGTGCACTTGTTAATTTCTCCACCCTATTGTAAAAGTATTCATCTTTGTATCTTTTCCAGTGTTTCAAAGACTTTTTGAGCATAGTTAATGTTCTCCAGATAGGTGAATAAAGCATGACCTCAGTTAAGAGTTGGATGATGACTCATTTTGAAAAGTTAGATCTTAGGACTCTGTGAGGGAAATAGCTGCTGAAGAGACCACTACATGGGATTAGAGAAAAGCTCATACTAGCTCTACCATCAACTTTTTTTTTTCTTGATTGTAACTATGGTCTTATTAAATAAGAATAATTGTTAAATGAATATAACTTGATGTTTTCATGAGAGCTATAGGATTGTAGCACTCTAAAAAGTTAGAAACTCACACACATCAGCTTTATGATCCTGGGCACATCATTTAGTATCTGTCTCCCCCAGTTTATTCAACTGTAAAAATTGGATTAATAGAACCTATCTCTTATGGTTGCTGAGGATCAAATGAAGCAATATCTTGTGTCTGTCACATGGCACTACATAGTATGATGCTTCTCTTCCCTTCTCCCCCAGTTTTCTTTTCCTGGTTATTCTGCAATGATCTTTAGGATTTTTTTTTTTTTTTTTTTTGGCAAGTTTTGGGTCATTCAATAAGATTAATGATGCTGCTTTTCTTTAAAACCATGGTATCATCTTAAGAACCGGAATGAATTTCAAAGGCAACAACCATGTGTTTAATAGGGTTATGATGTTCCTGATTAATTGGACCTGCTTTCACACATTGTCTTTCTATCCTTAAAAAAGCAGTTCAAATTATTCCTTGAAAGAAGAGAGAATGTGAGGGGGTCCATTTCATCCCTGGTCATACCTTTTGCTAGTTGGCTTTATGTTCATGGCTCAACTCTTCAATTAGGTCTTACTTGATAATGCTTCTCATTATAAATGGTATCTCTTTGCTACATCCTAATTTAAATAAATCATTTTCTTCCCCTCCCCCCAAATTAATATATATATACTTTTCTAATTACATGTAAATATAATTTTCAACATTCTTTTTTGTAAAAAATATTTTCTCTCTCCTTCCTTTCCCTTCCCAAGATAGCAAGCAATCTGACATAAGCCTGACATGTACAATCATGTCAAACATTTCCATATTAGTCATGTTGTGAAAAAAGAATCAGAACAAAAGGGGAAAACCATGAGAAAGAAAAAACAACAATAAACAATTCTTAAAGTGAGAATAAATAATTTTATTTCAAAAGATTGAGACATGTCAGAGGCATGCATTCTATTTACTAATTTTGAGTAAAAATATATTTTAGACTTATTTGAATTATAAAGTACAAACAATAAGTTCCCTATTTATGTCATTAATGATGACTAAATTGGAAATTGCAAGTATAATCAAGAAAATAGAATGTGAAGAAGTTTAAGAACAGTGTGGGGAAAACAATATAAGGACATCTTTAGAACTTAGATATTTCTAAGAACTTTGCACCCTAAACAATAAAAAAAAATTTTTTTCAAAGCACCTCTTATGTGCTAGTCAGTATAGTAAGCTCTGGGGATACAAATATAAAGATAGTCTTTGCCCTCAAGGAGCTTACAAACTAATGGGGGTGGAGACACTATACAAAAGGAAGATAAAAAGGGAGGTGGAGTGTGCTCAATCTGTATTTGGTGGAGAAGTTTCAAAGCAGTGTTGCCAGGGGAGAAATTAAGAGATGTTTGAATTTGACTCCTTCATTAAATAGAGATTTGGGAGTGTATGGCTCCACCCACTCACCAATCACCAAGTAGAAATTATGAAAGGATAGAAAAATAAAGAAATATTCATTAAGGAAGGAACTCAAAACAGATGTCTCATTTTCCACCTGGCTGCATTACTCTGAGATTTTTCTGGCTTCTCCATCATACCTTATTTAGTTTATTATTGGGAAAACCTAGTATCCTGTAAGATTCCATTAGCCTTGGTGATTTGGGTTTAAAGTCATAGTCATGAAATATCACTTGAAACACAATGGGCTTTTTAAAAGCCTGTTTTTTTCAGAGCCATATTTCAAGAAATCGTTAATGAAAACTGCACAAAAGAAGATGTCGCACCTCTTAATAAAATTAGTAAAAAAATTAAATGCCTAATGATAGCCCCCAGCCAAAGCCTTTGTCTTATTGTTTAGGCTTTGATGGCTTAAAGGGGTATAAATAGCAATTTTTGTTCTGCCTGTGAACTAAGAAAGGGTTTTACATTCTTCAATATAATAAAACTATCTAAAATGTAGAAATAATGCTTAGCTCAGTGTACAAGAGTAGCCCAATGGAGGGCTGGATTTAGCCTTTGGTAAGCAGCTTACTGATGTTTCTATTAGCTTTTTTTAAATCAGGTTATGGAGGTAGTCTAAAGTAACTGGAACTCATCCTTCACAGGGATGGTTTGATCATACCAACACTCAAAACATGTTGGTATTTAAGTAGAAAATGGATCAGATTTTAGAGAAATAGTCAAATTAGAAGAAATGCTAGCCAAAAGTTGGACCTGATGTAAGTTCATGGCTGCATAAGGGGGGGAAATGGAGCATATAAGAAAGATATTATGCTATTAGAAACTACAAGATTTAGAAACAGATTGGATATGTGGATGAAAGCAAGACTCATGGATAACTCTAAGGTTGTGAGCCTGAGTGAGAGGATGGTGATTCCCTCAAAAGTAATAAAAAATATTTGAAGGAGGGTGATTGTTTTGGGGAAAAGATAATGAATTGTACTTAGATATGCTGAGTTTGAAATGCCTATGAGATGTCAGGTTCTAAATGTCCAAAAGTTATAGATCAATGATTGCAGCGTAGGAGATAGACATGAACTGACTGTATAGACATAAACTCCTTAGAGATGGGAGGTGAGGGGTGGAAATCTCTAAAGACAGTTTCAAAAAATGGAGCTGCAAAAACATGACTGACAGGTAGGCAGAGCCAAGATGGTGGATTAGAGGCAATTCAATTGAATTCTTTCAATATTCCTCTCTAAACAACTTTAAAATAGCCCCTCACATCAAATTTTGGAATGATAAAGCCAACAAAAGGTCAGGTTAAGACAATTTTGTTGGCCTGAGGAAAATTAGGAGGACAGCAAGAGAAGTTTGTGACCTGTCTGGAATCCATACATGTTGGGGCAACGACAGCAGCTGAAGTGGAAGCAGCAGTGTTGGGAGCTCTCAGCCCTGAACAATTGTTTTTGTTCTCAAAGGGTAGAGATGGCACTGATTGGCAATTTTGTTGCCCATATACACTTTGGACATAATTCCAGGGTAGATAAGAATGCTTAGAAATTTGTTACAAGGAAGGTAGGATGCCGATCACAGTTTCAAAGCAAAGAGAATGTAAACACCTGTGTCTTCAGTAGACCACAGACTCTTCCTGGGTAAAGACCAGAGTGAAGACAGGACAGCAGTAATCATACTACAACCAAGATCATATCACATTGGAAACACCAAAACCTTACAAATGCCAAGAATTAGCTCTAAAGAAAGCACCATTAAAAAGCTTGGAGTTTATGGTGCCTCCTCAACCCCAGATGAGCAGAATCCAAATTTAAAAGTTTAGTCAAGAAACAAGCTGGAAAGAGATGATTAAATAACAAAGAATAATTTGACCATAAAAAACTACTACGGTGGATGGGAAGACTAAGATAAAGTCAGAAAAAGACAATGATGTGAAAACAGCTACAAAGAAAGTTTAAAAGAAAAATAGAGAAAAATGCTATTGAACTTAATCCCAAAAAGAGAGTTAAAGAAAAATAAGAGTGGAAGAGAAAAGTTGGGAATAGAAATGAGAGAGATGCAAGAAAAGTATGAAAATAGAATTAATAACTTGTAGAAGAGGTACACATACAAAAGTACTAAAGAAAACAATATCTTAAAAACAAAATTGACTTAATTGTAAAAAGAAGCACAAAATTCATTGAAGGAAAAATTACTTTAAAGCAAAATAGGCCAAATATAAAAAAATGTCACCGAAGAAAATCATTTCTAAAAATTAGAATCAGTCAAGTGGAACTAATGATTCTTTGAGACATCAAGAAGCAATAAAACAAAAGGATAGAAAAAAACATAGAAAAATGTGAAATATCTCTGAGAAAAAAATGACTTGAAAAATAGATGAAAAGAGATAATTTAAGAATGGTCAGAATACTTGAAAGCCACAATCAATGAAAGAGTCTACACATCATATTTCAATAAATTATCAATGAAAACTTTCCTAATATCTTAGATCTAGTTGGCAAAATAGAAATTCAGAGAATATTCTGATCAACTCCTGAAAAAGACTCCAAAATAAAAATTTCCAGGGATATTATTGCCAAATCCCAGAGCTCACAGTTCAGAGAGAAATGATTTAAGCAGCCAGAAAGAAACAATTCAGGTAAATAGGAACCACAGTTAGGATTATACAAGAATTATCAACTCTGTGTTAAATGAGCAGAAGTCATAGAAAATGATATTCAGGAAGGCAAGGGAGTTAGGATTACAATTAAGATTAAATTACCCTGCACAACTAAGTAAAATACCTCAGGGGGAAAATTGATATGCAATGAAATAGAGGATTTCCAAGCATTTCTGATGAAAAGACCATTTCTGAATAGATAATTTGATATTAAAGGACAAGATTCAAGAAAATCATAAAAAGATAAACATGAAAGTAATCATAAGGGTTGCAATAAAATTAAACTGTTTACATTGCTGTGTATAAAGATGATATATGTAACTCCTAAGAACTTTATCATTATTAATGTACTTAAAAGAAGTTTACATAGAGGATATGAATGCAAGTTAATTATGTTGTAATGATTTCCAAAATAAAAGTTAAAAATGAGAAAAAGGGATACATTATGAGAAGAGGAAATAAAGTGTTAGGAAGGTAAAAGTTTTCCTCATATAAAAGAGTTATATAAGGAAAGGCTTTAATAATGGACGGGGACATGAGGGTGGTACTGAAAGGTAGTGCTTGAACCTCATTCTCATTCAAAGACAGAAGAATGCAGTTGTTTACATAATGTCCCTTACCCAGTTGGGAAATGCTAGCAGAAGAGAGATAAGAGGAAAGTGAGGGGGAGATAATAAAAGAGAGGACAGTTTAAAGAAGGTAGATAGAAGCAAAATAGACTTTTAAGAAAAGACATAAAAAGGCAGAAACAGAAGAAATAGGGACAGAGGGAAATTCATAGTAATCATAATGTAGAATGTGAATGGAATGAACTCACCCATAAAAATGAAAATGGATAGCAGAATGGATTAAAAATCAGAATCCAACAATATGCTATGTATAAAAGACACACTTGGAATGGAAAAGGATAGAAGAAGTGTTTACATGCCTCAGCTGAACTGAAAATAGGCAAGGATATCATTCACGGTCTCAAAAAAAAAAAAAAAAAAAAAACCTAATTAAAAGGGATAGTAAGAGAAACTACATTTTTCTTAAAGATACCACAGATAATGAATATCAGATTTTTTAAAACTAAGTTTCTGTGATAAAAACCTCATTACTGAAATATTTATTGAGTATAGGACTGAGTCATATTTGTAACAATAAGAGCCATTC
Source organism: Sminthopsis crassicaudata (assembly GCF_048593235.1). NCBI lineage: Eukaryota > Metazoa > Chordata > Mammalia > Dasyuromorphia > Dasyuridae > Sminthopsis > Sminthopsis crassicaudata. Next base: position 612,374,847 of record NC_133617.1, on the reverse strand, counting down.
CCCATCTGATAGAAGATATAAACAGGAAATCAAAAGAAGAAATCAAAACTATCTATATTCATATGAAAATATCTCTAAATCAATATTAATTTAAAAAAGTAATCAATTCTGAAGAAGCTTATCATACCTATCAAAAATGCCAAATATTAGAGGGAATAAGGGAAAAATAAGTACACTAATGAAATGTTAGTGGAGTAATGAACTGGTCCAACCATTTTGAAAAACAATTTGGTACTAGACCCAAAGACCTACAAAACTATGCATAACCAAGAGTTGAGTCAAGAGTTGTATCACTACTAAGTCTATATTCCAAGAAATCAAAGAAGAAATTAAAGTTGAATTCATGAATTTTCCCTATAATTTGACTTTTTTCTTTAGTCACAAAGGCATATATCTTCTCCAATCAGGAAAGGGTCAGGAAAATAGATTACAGAGAAGATTTTTTGATATTATGTGGAAAAACTTTCATCACCTTTCAGAGAAGAAATATATTTTGTTTTGTATAAGTGAAATATGAGTCAATTTCATTTCACCTCTAAAGATAGTATTCTAAATTGACTCATCATCAGACTATATGTCACTCCTGGGTGGGTACTATAAATCTGTTGTTCTTTTTTACTTTGATTTGATTTCCAATCACACCTTTTGAAAGGTACTTTCTGCAAGAAACAAGTTAGATTATTATTTCTTAACAGCAAGAAAATATTTTCTTTAACTGTATGATACTATGATGGGAATATTTTTTAATTTCCTTTTATTAATTTTTATTATTTGGTGCTCATGTATTCCCTGGGCATCATTTGGTTAATTAAAAGTTTATCTTCTGTTAATATTAACTATGCCCGACTAAAACCTAACTAATGGAATAATAGCATTAAAGAAAAACTGTTTAACATTCCAAAAGGAAATTTGACCTCAAGAAAGAAGAATCTTGTGTCTGACACCTTGTCATCTTGGCAATATGTCAATCCCTTCCCCCCTCAGTCAACCCATGTGAATGCTTTAAATATATTTCAATCTATAATCTGACTCAGTTTACCCATAGGATTTGTTTAACTAGGTTTGTTTTCTTAGGGGATATGTAAACTTATGATTCTGTTGAAGTTTGTTCAACTTTTATGACACTGAAAATCTGTCCAGTTTAACCTTTATAATCTAAAAAAAAAATGAGATTGGAATATATAAAAGGATTACTTTTCTGCTTCTCTGCCATAATTTCTTTAAACAAACTTTTCAGAGAGTACAATCAGAACTCAACTTTTATAATTCCTGAACCATATTATTAAACATAATAAAAGTTAGTTTTTTACATTAATAATTTTTGCATTGTGGTTGATTTATTTTGGCAGCCATAATCTAGCATATGAACTCAGAGGAGATATTTCTTTCAAAGCAATACTAATATCCAACTTTGTATCTGAACAAAATTTAATGCTTCTACATGTTAACTTTATTAACACTGTTGTAAACACTTCCACATCAACAAGCATTCATTTATATTCTAAATGCTGGGGATACAGACAAAAATACAAGGCCTGTTTATAATGAACTAGGCAAATCAATTATGTACATATCAATATATGCAGTGTTAAATGGATACTAATCTGGGAAGAAAGACACTAGCAGTGGGGTTGTAGAGGTGTGGAGCCTAGGAAAGGCCTTTAGCAGAAAGTGGGAGTGGGATTAGTGTTAAGTCTTGAAGACAAGTAAGCCATATGGTGGAAGGAAGAATAAAGAGAATTTCAGTCATGAAAGTTAGCTAGTGAAAAAGTAGAGTCAGAAGTAGAACATCATGCGTGAGAACAAAGAGAAGGCCCATGTCATTGGATCATAAAGGATGTGGAAGAGAATAAAATATAAGACACCTGGAAAAATAAGAAGCAGCCAGAGTATGAAGGGTGTTCCAATCTTTCCTTGATCCTGGAAATAATAGGGAACCACAGGACTTTATTGAGTAGGAGGTGAGGCAATGTGGTCAGACCTATACTTAGCAGCTATCTGAGGGATCAATATATTTGTAGTTCTATGGGGGATTACCTGGAATGATGAAACCAATTAGCAGCATATTGTAATAGTCCATGTATGAGATGAGGAGGCTAGTACTAAAAGTGGAGGGCTAAGAATCAGACTGTTGAGTGATAATAATAATAGCTAGCATTTATATACCACCTATTCTGTGTGATTTTTGAAATATTATCTTATTTGATCCTTAGAACAACTTTGTGATATAGGTACTATTATTATCTCCATTTTAAAGCTGAGGAAACTGAGGCAAATAGAAGTTGAGTAATTTGCCCAGATAGTTAGTGTTTGAAGTTTGATTTGTTCTCACATGTTATTGACTACAGGCCCAATGCTCTTACCCACTGTATCTCCTGGCTGTCTCAATGTTCAAAAAGAAACTGCTTTGAGACTCTTGGTGCAGCACACTGATAAATATCTGGTTCCTCCCTGACTTGAAAGGTCTTCTTTTGGAAACTGATAAGCAATATGCACTGGCATAGAAAAATGCCTCCATGCTTGTTTGCACTGCTGAGCAGAGTGTTCATGATACTGATATCAATTCATTTTGTAAGGGAATAAATCTAGACAAGGTTCCTGGGACTGATGACATCATGTATGCTTGAATTATTGATACTTTGTCATTCTTTATGGCATAGTAACTTTCCTTTATATTTACATGCCACAATTTGTTTAGCCATTCCTTCACCACTGTGTACATATTTCATTTCAGGCTTTTTGTTTTCCCACTTCTAGGAACATTTTTTGTCCATATAGATCTTTTTTTTTTTTTGGATGACTACATTGCTTTATGATATATCCCTAATAATAGAAACTTCACACCAAATAGAATTTGCAATTTAGTAAACTTTCTTGTATACTTAATTTTCTTCCTGTATTAGTAATTTTCAAAAAAAGGTTGAACCAGTTAGTAAAATTTTCTCCTAGTACTTCCAACACTGAGTTTCACCATCCTTTGCTATTTTTGTTAGCTCAGTATGTGTGAAGACATAACAGCTTTTTAAAGTTACGTTTCTCTAATTATTAGTTTATTTTGAACTTGTTTTCATGTTGTGGTTATCATAATACGACCATCTATAGTTTGTATTTCTTCTTTTGAAAACTGGACAATGAACACATGTAAAATGTATGGGATTGCCTGTCATCAGGGGGAGGGAATAGAGGGAGGGGGGATAATTTGGAAAAATGAATACAAGGGATAATATTATAAAATATATATATATATAATAAAAAATTATTAAGTAAAAAAAAAAGAAGAAAATTTGGAACACAAGGTTTTGCAAGGATGAATGGTGAAAACTATCTTTGCATGCATTTTGAAAATAAAAAGCTATTCTTAAAAAAAAAAATTGGACAATGATAGTGAAAAGGACAAGCTAAAGTTTCTGGACCCCAAGGAACTCAGCTCAATCTACTTGCTCCCCAAAACCCTCTTGTCAATGTATTCAGGAGTGAGGAGTGAGTGGGTTGAAAGCACCTTCTTTTAGGTGCCCCAAACTACTCATGAGTCTATCTGGATGATGACTAGTCCATGACAATAGATAAAATAATCAAAGAGTGAATATAAATGGCTAGATTGCTTTTCTAGAGGAAAGCCACTATCTTTGAAAACAAAAATCAACAAAAAGATTTTATAAGTGTTCATCTTTATGTATCTAAATGAAACTTTCAAAGATTGTTGGAAAGATTAAATAGAGTTTTTGTTTTTGTTTTTGTTTTTGTTTTTTACTGTAACTTTTAAATTCCTTATACGTATGTACACATACTACCCAATCAAGTCAGCATCATGAAACAATAATTTTTTTTTTCCATGAAACTTTTACTAAGTATCTACTATGTGCTAAGTATCATTCTAAATGCTGGGAATTCAAAGAAAAAGTGACAGTCCCTACCCTCAAGAATCTCACAATCAAATGGGAGGAAGACAACACATAAAAACAAGCTGAAAAGGGAATAGGTAGTACCTAATGTCTGGTACATGATGAAGTGTCTGTAGTCAGGATGGGAAATGAAGAGGTGTGAGTCACTGAATTGATTTCATCTTGCAAAAACTCTTGTGAGTTTCTAGAGATCTTGAAATTCAGAAAGTCAGTCATGTGAGAAATGATAAGGTAAATTCCTTGCTTGCCTCATTAAATGATGGAGGATTAGGGAAGATCTCTTCTATGTCCAATTTCTATCCTCTTCATTCAGAGGAAGGGAAATAAAAGCATCAGGGACAAGAGGTGCTAAGGAGATATATATTTCAGAGTTGACTTCATCTTGCAGAATGGTAAATTTCTGGAGGGCATGAAATCCAGGAGGTCAGCCAGATAAAAAATGTAAATTATCTGTGAATAAAAAGAAAAGCCATAAGTGAATATATATTCCTGAATATTTTGCAATAAAAATTTAGCTGTACCATATTGCCACTGGGTCTAGGCTCATAGAATACTGGCAATAAATATGAATTATGGATATTTATTGTGGAGACTTTTCTTTCTTTTTTTTTTTTCCCCTAAATTGTTACCACTATGAAAAGAACACTAGATTAGAAGTTAGAGATCCAAATATCAAACATCATTTGTTATGATGTATATGACCTGAATGAGTCATTTACCATTTCTGGTTATCAATAACCTTATCTGTAAAATGAATGTGATGGACTAGGTGACTTCTGAAGTTGTTTATAGATCTAAAACTAGAATCCGGTTATACTACATTTTTTTTTTTGCAAGTCATCTGTCATTTTTTTTCTCTTTTGTTCATTCACTTTCTCAAGCTATTATTTGTGGTCTAAATATGTTTGTCTGTCTTTGCCTCTGCTTCAACCTCTCTGTCCTGTCTGTCTCTCTCACTTGTCTCCCCCTCTCTGTTCTATCCATTTAGCTATCTTTCTTTATCCATCTGTTTAGCTATATATCTACTAACTCTCTATAAAGACATTGGCTTTTAATATTTATATGTCTGCATTTTCCCTCTATCTTTAACAAAAGGCAGGTTTGTTGACACATTTTCAAGCATGTCAGTAAAGAATGTGACCCAGGAAAAAATTGATACATACTAGGTACTAGCAGATGACATTGTTGACAGCATGCTTTTGTCTAGGGTACCACAAACAAAAGCGAGACAACTCTGGAATCTGAGTGACTAGCATGAGGTTCTACTTGACATCCCACAAGAGTCACAACAAAAGGGAAAGCTAGATCAAAGTGAAAATATCTTTAAAAATGATAAAAAACAAAAAGACTGATAGTTAATACAGGTGGGAACCAGCGAGTTAAACATTAAGATAGGAAATTAACAACCTTAAAGTTCACCCTCATTCCCATGAGATAGACCTATCTCTGTGATAGTTTGTAAAAGAAAACGTTCCTGTAGCCTATTCATTAACTCTTTGGTTTGCTGTGTTTTGGGGAAAATGACGGGTCACTGATTTCTCAAGAAATACTTGTTTCCTGTTTAATCTTTTAAACCCATAGTGCTTCACAATCTACCTAGCTTTATTCTAACAAATAGCTACTGGGTTTTGGCAGCCCTTTTTACTGTTTAACAAATAACACCATTTCCACTCCCAGGATTTTGTTCCACCCCCATCCCACCTTCACTATCATGCCCTTACTATTCCATAAGTCTTTGAGATTTCTTAAAAACCTAGTTTTTTTTTTTCCCCTGAAAAATTTCCAGATTATTCCATATCTTACTGTTTTTTCTTTTTTATCATTCAATCAATAAGCATTTATTAAGCATGTAGGCATTGTGCTAAGCAGTGAGGACATACACAGAAGTAAACTATAGTCCCTGTCCTCAAGGAACTTTTACTATAATAGGGAGACAATATAGAGACAAATATATACAAATCATCTATTTACAAAACAAGAAGGAAATAATTTTAACTGAGGAAGACTTACTTAGGAATTAAGTGGAGTTAGGAAAGGCTTTTTGTACTAGATGGGAGTTAAGACTTGGAGGGCTTTGTTCTGCACTATTAACCTCTTTTTTCTATACAATGTTTACTACAATTGGTTAACTGTTATTTCATGCATATCTTTCATAGAATCAGAATTGTAAAGTCAAATAATCTTATAGTTGGAAGGATCTTTAGGGAACATATGTTCCAAGCAATTTCATAAAATAATTCCCCCTTGGGACAACTAGATGATGCAGTGAGTGGGTAGAGAACCCACCCTGTAGTCAGGAGGACCTGAATTCAAATTCAAACTCATACACTTACACCCTTCTCTAGCTGTGTGACTGATCAAGTCACTGAACCCCAATTGCCTCCTCACACTCCCCCAAAAAAAAGAAAGAAAAAGAAAAGAATTCCCTCCACAAGATAGCAGAAAGCCTTTGAAATAAGACTTCTGAGGGGAAAATATATTAAATAAATTACATAACAAATAGAATAATGATAATAACTAGATTTGCACAGTGCTTTAAGGTTCCAAAATACTGTACAATTATGGTCCCATTTTATCTCCACAATAACCCTGAGAGATAGGTGCTATTATTTCCCCCATTTTATGGATGAAATAACTGAGGCAAACAGATTAAATGACTTGTACCAGGTCAGACAATAAATAAGTGTCTGAGGCTGGATTTGAATCAGGTCTTCCTGACTCCAGTTCCAGGACTCTTCTGCATCATCTACACATCATACTCCATCTGGGCACATATTGTCACAGAGTACCATCCCTTAATTTAGTTCTAATAATTAAGAATTTGGGGTTGTTATTTTTAACACCAACCCTAATTCAATCTTTATCATTGGTCATTATTCTGACTTCTCGATCCAAGCAAAAATAATGTATTCTAAAAATAAAAATAATCTTCAATTTGAAAGCCTTTTAAATACTTGAAGATAGTCCTTATTTTCCTTCTAAATCTTCTGTAAGCTAACCTTTATTAGTTCCTTTAGTAACTTCATATATTGTACACTCTCAAGGTACTTCACCACTCCCTCTCTAGCTGGTCATTGCTCTTCGCAAAATGTAGTGTGCCTAGAAAAGAACACAATATTTCATACATAGTTTGATCAGGGTAGAGTACAATGCCACGCTCACTTTCTTAAATCTGGGTAGAGTACTATGTTTCTTTTTTATACTAAGAACAAATTGGAATTTTTGATCAATGTAACTTATAATTGCTTCTTTGCCTTCCATATGCACAGAATCCCAAATAGTCACATGAATATGCCCTAGCTATGACTTCTCTATTATGTACTTGTGGAGTTGTTTTATGAATCTAAGAACAATATTTTATATTTTCTTTTGGATGATGCCACAATTTGATCATTCTAGAGATGTTCCAGTGAGCATCTCCTTCCAATGCAGATCAACATTTGCATTGGAACTTAAGAGCCTTTGGGATGGAAAATGTCATCTGCATCTAGAAAGAGAGAAAAGTATGAAGACCGAATGAGGATCAAAACATAATATTTTCATCTTTTTTTCTCTTTGCTTTTTCTTTCTCTATGGTTTTTTCTCTTTTGGTCTGATTTTTTTCTTGCACAACATGACAAATATGGAAATATATTTTAAAAAGGATGGTGCATATTTAACCTATATTTAACCAATTGCTTGCTGTATTAGGGAGGGGGAAGGAAGGGAGAGAGAAAACTTTGGAACTCAAAATTTTATAAAAATGAATATTGAAAACTATCTTTACATGTAACTGGAAAATACTATTGAGTGTGTATGGGTGAGAAACTTACAGTCTTTGTAAGTTGCCTGGGCACATAGAGGTTAAGTGATGTGTCAAAGTAAAATTTGAACTCAAGTGATCCTGACTTGGAGGCTAACTCCCTACTATGCCATGTTGTCTCTTTTTACATTCAACTTCAAAAAATATGTAATTGAATTTAGATGGCTCAAGGTTCTAACATCATGAAATATATATATATATATATATATATATATAGAGAGAGAGAGAGAGAGAGAGAGAGAGAGAGAGAGAGAGAGAGAGAGAGAGAGAGAGAGAGAGAGAGAGAGAGAGAGAGAGAGAAAGAGAGAGAGAGAGAGAAGAGAGAGAGAGAGAGAGAGAGAGAGAGAGAGAGAGAGAGAGAGAGAGAGAGAGAGAGAGTCAGACATCAAATGTTTATCTTTGTAATATCTGCAAATAAGATAGGCATTCTAGCTTGGTTTTCATTTAAATCTTTCCCAAGATAAAATCAATTCAAAGCACTCCATAATATAATCCTCTCCTTATTTTTTTAGACTCACCTTATATTAAAATGAACTCTGATCACAAGAGTTTGTCTTTGTATACCCTGTACTTTCTAACTCTTTGCTCATACTATTTTCTGCAATTTCCTACTTTATCTGTTATGTGTATGGATCCTTTAGAGGCCAATAAAATGCCACTTGCTCAATAAGGTATTCTCTGACACTTCCTCCCTCTCCTCTGGTCTAGAGTACCTACTCACTAATAAATCAATGAGTTAATCAACAAATGTTTTAAAATGGCTACTATGAGTCAGATATTATTCATGACTCAAGAGATATGAAGCCAAAAGAAAAATATATTCCACTCTCAGAAAACATATCCTTGAGGAGCAAATAGTCTGTATGTGTACATGGAAATACATATATAAATTTCAGGTGAGAGAAAACACTAGTAGTTGGCAAAGGTAAAGAAGAGCTTCAAGAAGAATGAGAATTTTTTTTTATTATAGCTTTTCATTCACGAGATATATGCATAGGTAATTTTTCAGCATTGTCAATTGCAAAACGTTTTGTTCCAACTTTTCCCCTCCTTCCCCCAGATGGCAGGTTGACCAATATATGTTAAATATATTAAAGTATAAGTTAAATACAATATATGTATACATGTCCAAACAGTTATTTTGCTGTACAAAAAGAATCGGACTTTGAAATAGTGTACAATTTGCCTGTGAAGGAAATCCAAAATGCAGGCGGACAAAATTAGAGGGATTGGGAATTCTATGTAGTGGTTCATAGTCATCTCCCAGAGTTCTTTCCCTGGGTGTAGCTGGTTCTGTTCATTACTATTGGAACTGATTTGGTTCATCTCATTGTTGAAGAGGGCCAAGTCCATCAGAACTGATCATCATATAGTATTGTTGTTGAAGTATACAATGGTCTTCTGGTCCTTCTCATTTCACTTAGCATCAGTTCATGTAAGTCTCTCCAGGCCCTGAAATCATCCGTATTCCATATTCCATAATATTCATATACCACAATTTATTCAGCTATTCTCCAATTGATGGGCATCCACTCAGTTTCCAGTTTCTGGCCACTACAAAGAGGGCTACCACAAACAAAGAATGAGAATTTTAAACAGAATTTTGTATATACATCATATGTGTATTTATGTAAACTAGTAAGTGATAAACTGATGAATTAAAATTCAAATTATTTTTGTGACTTTTCAGAAGATATAAGGTTAGGATTCAGACATATACTGTCTAAATATCCAACATTTGGATTGATTTAACATGTAAGGAATCAATTCTTGAGCTAAGAATTTTTTCATTTTATTATTATATCCCAATTACTCAACGCTCTGCACATTAAAGACAACAAATAATAGTTAACTTGAATTTAATTGAAAAGGAGGCAATCAGGTAAAACACTGAGGTGGGGATTGAAAAGACATAATGATTTTCCTTTTATTAGAACCTCCCTTTGTTCCATATCTTCACCACTATGGAGAGAGTAGGAATTGTTTCTCCTTCTCTTTCTCCTTTTTCTTCTTCTTTCTTCTTCTTGTTCCTCATTTCTTCTTCTTACTTCTTTATTCTTCTTTCTCCTCCTCCTCCTCCTCCTCTTCCCCCTTCTCCTCTTTCTCTTCCTCCTCCTTCTTCCTCTTTTTGTATTAGTTTAAAGCTCCTAGCTTTGGTTCTAGCACAATGTAATTGCTTTAGAAATACTTATTCACTGATTGATGAAATAAAAGGGAAATGCTTTTTCTAGATAAGATGGCATGTTTTCTTTTCTCTGCACTTTTGTACCAACAATGAGAAACAGGATAAGAGCTGTAAGTATTCCAAATTTAACATAACTTCCACCAAAAAACTCATGTGACTTGGCTTTCACAGATTCTAATGGGGTCCCACAGCTCCCCTTCTCTGTCCAGGACACAGGGAAACAAATTAATTTTATAGACCTTTAGGAATAAATGCCAAGGGGGTTCCTTTCAGATTAAAAACCTCTGGAATGCAAATTACAAAAGATAAGAGAATCTCCAGGCACTTTAATTCACCAGCAAAAAATATTTCCTAATGAGAAAATAATAACCTAGGACATAGATAGTAGAAACTATAGTTTAGGTCAGAAGACCTAATGCAAGAGATGCAAGAGATGTTGTAAAGGAAGAATCGGCAAGATTTTATAACTGATTAAATATGATGGGTATGGGGAAGTGAGGTATCAAAGGGATACCTTTGTTGTAAATCTAGATGAATGCAAAGTTTATGATGGTAAACATTTGTAGAAACATACATTTGGAAGAGAAATGAATTTGGAAGGAAAGATGAATTTTGTGAGTTTTGCTTTGTTGTGACATGCAGGAGGAGTTTGAGGAACCCACAGGATAAATCCAGCTACAGGGAACTTTTTATTGGTATGGCTAAGCAAAATTCCCAAAACTGTTCTGAAAAAAACCTGAAATAATCCAAAATATAATAGGGTGGGCATGTGAAATCTTCACAAAGAAAATCTCATTTCTTCACCATTACTAAATAGTCATTGAGTTGAAATGAATGAAGAATTCTGGTATTTCTATGGTGATTTTCAAAGATCACAGTTGCTCCAAACAAAAGCTCTTTGACTTCTTAATGATTAGCCCTCTGTGTATTAGACTCTGTGTATATGTGTATTTGTATTTTATGTATATGTGTGTTTATGAATGTTAGGGTTTGTTTATGGAAAGGAGCAGAGAAAAGTCAATCTGTATTAGGGGATTTTTTTGAAGGAGGATTTGTTTTGCTTTGTTTCCTGAAAATCTGTGGCACATGTAATTCTATATTATTTCATATTTATTTTTATCTCTTGCTCAATATGTTTGCCTTTGTCTGACTGTAGATATCCCCCACAAATACATGGACAAAGTTAAGCTGGCAGCCAGTCTGTGCTGTGCCATGCTATACTATACCAGATGTTATAGGAGGTCAGTATCTGGAGCTGCTTGTAGAACCTTATGAACTTCACATTTCTTGATACTTGAAACATCTGGTTTCTACTTTACAACTTGGTACAATAATCCTTTCCTTTCCTTTGCCCCCTTTCTCATTTCATTGTTCCCTTTCCTTTTCTTTTGTCTTTGTACTTTCTTTGTTGAGTATATTAGATTAGTTTGTGTTCAATTTTCATACTGCTGTCTAAATGTATTATGTGGAGACTACAATGTCATTACTTTATGCAATGATAAAGTAAAGTCATATGTATTACATACTTTGGGGTGATTATGTTAACTTCCATTTATATTTGCAGTTCAGATATGTTGATGGCAGCTGCTTATTTATCCCCTCAGTTCTACAGGCAGCCTTGAAGTATGTGTGTGTGTGAGTATAGTCTTGATTCTACAACTCAACCTCCTTCAATAACACTTTTTTCAATAATTAAGTCAATATCTTTAGTCAATCAGACTTAATTAGCTTCTGTTCAGTCAATGAGTTATGTCTGATTCTTTGTGAGTCTGTGGACATACTGTCCATGGGATTTTCTTGGTAAAAATACCAAAGTGATTTGCTATGTCCTTCCCTAGTGGATTAAGGCAAATAGAGGTAAGTGACTTGCCAATTAGTAAATGTCTAAGGCTGAATTTGAATCTAGATCTTCCTGACTGGAGATCCCATTCTAGACAGATTCACATAAATACAAACTTGCAGGAAATTTGTTCCATGTGAGAGAGCACTTGCCTACATTAACATATGTGACAGTTTGTAGAATGGGGATAGTTGGTGCATCTGAAGCCAGAGAACCTTAGTTAAAATATCATCTATCCCTTTTATCATCTACATACCCTTGAATAACTATTTTAACCTTCATCTCTTGGTTTCCTGATCTATACATTGAGAAGGGTGAGCCAAAGGATCTCTAAAATCCTTTCTAGCTCTAAGGAATGGATTTAGTATATAGCATGCTTTATTTGTTGAGGTTAAAGAATTCAGCAGAACTTTGAAAAGATCTTTTTGAACATAGATAGCATAGGTATCAGCCAAGAAACAATTAGCAGACTATCTATTAGCAGACTTTTCCTTGTTTTTATACTGCCACTGGACTTCAATAACTAAGGAAGGAAAAGTGAGCCTGATGATTTTGCACAACTCTGCCTCACTTAAATCCAATTGATGCATAAGTCAAGACATCGTCTGTGACATCATTGGTACTCCACAAAGGAGGACAAACAACACCATGAACAACAACATAATGAAGCTTTTCCAGGTTGATGGGACTTGCTAATGCTTGGGATTTGCTGAAATAGTTTTCAAGGGTCACCTCCAAGTTACAAAGAGTTAACATGAATATAAGACTTTAAGGGAGAACACACACACATATGTCCATAAACACATATTTCTAGTTCAATCATCTTAATTTTTTCTAGTAACTTTTGATATTGAAAAAAAATTATGGATTTTCATTGTTGTATTTCTCAACCTATATTTTTATTGCATTTTTCTCTTTGTCTACTATTTCCCCTTCTATATTACAGTAATCCTCACATGCCAGAAGTATTCTGGTATATGCCATTCACCTGACATATTCTTCTTGACATGACATTTCATCTGGATGCAATTGCGTTATTCCACTATTTGCTTCTTTATCATAGTCTAGAAATATGACTATGTTGGTACCTGTCATATCAACATCAAAATCTTAAAAATACATATTATAAATATGAAACTTCAAAAATGATCACTGATTTACTGCTCTTACAACCTCCTTTCAGCTTAAAACATTTTAATTTCAACTGACCTGACATGAGATGAGGAGATGAGGACAAAGAGAAAAGGTGGAGTTACCTTTGGACAACATTTTCACTTAGAAGTTTTTCTTTTTCTTTTCCTCACAATCATCTACCTTTCTTTTCCAGCTAAGGCTATTATTTGTAGGGGTTTGAAAATGAAAAGTTAGCAATGTGTTTTGCCAGAATCATATCAGGTTCAGTTTATCTAACCCAAACCTATGTGAATTGAATCACTAATACAGTCTGTTTTTATTATCATCTTCTTTTAGCCCAGAAAAAATAATAAAAGTGCTTTTGCACATTAAAACAAAAATTACCACTTCTGAGCAGAGTGGATACCTTTCACATTGCCAAAACTTTATAAAGCACCATCTCCACAAGAACATAGAACATTGGTAGGGCCATGCATAAGTGATTAGGAGTAGATCTGCTTTCTGCAGTTTCATTCATTTGTGGCTTCTGCATTCTCCATAACTTTGAGGTTATAATGCCAAAAAAAAATGTTTCTTTGTGGAAATTCTGAGAGTTTCAACATTTGAGAACTGAGTTATCTTAGCATGCAAATCCATTTTGAACTGTGAAGAAAATGAAAGAATTGAATGTTTGAAGCCTCAAGTGCACCCCCATTCAAAGAAGCCAAAAGAACTCTTAGGATTATTACACACATACATACACACACACACACACACACACACACACACACACACACAGAGTACATATATACTCAATATATACAATACATATTTCTCATATACTTATACCTAGAAATGTGTATATATATGCATACATAAATATGTGTGCATGTGTGTATATGTGTATGCCACAGAGAAGACACAAGAATAAATTTTCATTGGTATGGTTTACAGACACTCATAATTTTCTTTCAAAATTAAATAGATTTCCTTCAAAATCAAGTGCCTTTCTTTTTGGGAGTTTCATGTATTTTTAGAACTTACTTGAATTTGTTTGATTTCATTTTTATTGTTTGATTGCTTATTCTAACATAAGGTAAGTTGGACTATCATTTGATCCACTGGCCAAAATTTTTATTGCAGGGATGCATTAGAGGCATTTTGGATGTTTCAAGGTCTGTAGGGCCCACTGAGGGATATTTTTTACAGGATGCCCATCTGTATTTTTAAATATGTTTTCAGTGATCCATTGGATTAGTATTATCCTGTAGCTGAGTAATTTCCTCCTTGCTCCTGACCCTCACCAAAAAGAAAAAGAAAAAACCCATGGTAAACATGCTTTAAAGCTTGGTATGCAAGAAACCCTCTTTATTATTTTACTTGCACTGTCCTAATAAATAACCCTGTCTTCATTTTAAGTGTTATTTCCATTTCCTCTTAAAGCTCAAAGTGAGCTTCCCATTTCTCCTAGGATGCTATCTAGAAATGATGTGGATTGTCTTTTTCCTTTTTTTCTTCTACAAAGAGCAATGCACATGAGTAAACCATCTCTCTTTTGAAGGGAGAGTGCCAAAACTTTTAACCTGTGCATTGAATTAGATGATCTTTAAGGCTCCCTCTAGTTCTAATGTAGAAATTTCAAAATAATACTAAAAACCTTCATATCACAGAACTTATCCACTCCCAAGGAGAAGACTTTTTTTGTGAAGTATAACAAAAACAGTGTCTATAAGCAAAACCTTTTTTTCTCTCTTGCCAAGAACAGAGATGTCAACTAAGGACAATACTGGTTTGGAATATAAACTTGTTTGCAAAATCTTACCGAAGAAGATGGTGAAGTTATGATCAGTACACCTGCATAAAATAGAAGGGAAGACAAATCTGTATAAAGTTAGGTATGAGAAACATTTATGCTAGATCATCCCAAAATCAGGGAGGAAGACAATGAAAAGCAGAAAAATGGAATCACTATCAGAATTTCTATAACAAGCTATTTTCGTTATTGCTATCAATAGAATCCCTAGATTTGGGCTCTATTAGATCCTAGTGGGAACTTTATGAAGACACAGAAATAACACTTAAGATAAAGACAGGAAATGTAGTATTCTTAGAAAGAAATTCATGCTCTATATAATTGTTAAAATATTTAAGTGTCAATCCTCAATACATATGAAAGATGGAAAGATATCGAGTATATATATCATGACTGGTATTATTATTGAAAAATTAGTCAAGAAGACATTAGTCATTGTTCATGCATTCAACTTGTAAATATTATTTATTAAAACATATGAAGGAACAGATGGCTTTTAATACATGATTTTCTATAGTAGACTATATTTTCCTAATCAATTAACTGAAAGATGTAGAGAACAAAAATGGCAATATATTTATTGTTGGTTGCTTTAAAAAATTTTTTTATCAATAACCAAATGAAATCTGAAAGGATTTTCTCTGTTTTCTCTTGTTCTCTCCCATGTATGTGGTAGAAAACAGCATTCCTTGAAGAATACAAATATAGAATTAATGCTGTTCAACAATCTTTTGGAGCCAAAATCAAATGAGAATGTCCATTGTGCAGATCAAACAAGTGAAGAATTCCTTATTGTTGAGGATTTCTTCTAGACAGTCCTATTTTGGAAAGATGTTGTAATAATTTTGTCAATCCCATGAACACTTTTGACTTTCAAAAATATTTTATCTAATAATTCACATAAAAAGATAAGTGGATGAAAAATGCCTACTATTGAGACTCTCTCTCTCTCTCCCTCTGTATATATATATATATATATATATATACATAAAGATATATAAAGACTACACAGATATACAAGGGATGTCTCAGACATCATTTCAGTTTAAAATTTTCACAGATTAAACTGCACTAAGATGTTTGGGTGTTTAAATGCTTATGTTACAAAGATGTCTTTTATATGATCAAAGAACTGAGTAAGGGATTGAAAAGGAAGAAGAGAGCTCTTGAGATTTTATTTGGGAAACTGCTCAGTTCTTTTAATGATCCCAAATTGTTCCATGAAGCAAATTCCTATACTAATAAGACTAGTAATCTCTCTATAATAATATCTCAGAAAAAAAAGAAAATTTATGGGCATACTAAAGGACAAGGAAGTAGTTTATGCAGAAGTAAATTGGCTATAGCATTCAACCAATAAAGAATTCATATACACATGGTAAGGCAGCTATGCAAAATCAAGAAGATCTGGATTCACATCCTTCCCCAGATACCTACTTGCTACGTCATACTAAGTAAATAATTTATCCTCTCTATTCCTCACTTTCCTCATCTCTAAAATGAGGGAGTTAGACTGAATGAATTTAAGATCATTTTCAGTTTTTAAATCCATGACCTTTGACTCTATCCCAAAAGTAATATAAAAATTCAAAGACTGAATAATGAAATATATATCTTCTTAGGAGTGAAGGTATCAAATAAGGCATTCATTATCAGATATGTCTAATATATTGATTTGCTTTGTTTATATACAATTCTTTTTATGAGGAAAGATATTATGGTATATGGGGTAGAGAGTAATCCATTGGAAAATAATAGCAATATAAAATAAATATCAATATTTGTTTTAAAATATATCTGAAGTTATTATATTATTAAAATAAAAGATGAATTTTTTACTTGGACTTTTATGTGGTTAATGTCCACTGGGACACTATTATTATCTATTTATTGAACTCCAGATATATAGGTAACAAATGTGCTCTGACTAGCAAAAAAGTTTGGAAAATGTAAAACAATTTGAAAACCAATGGAAATTAAAACCACTTTATCTGGATTTGGACAACTCACTTTAAAGTAACTATTCTTTGAGCCTCCTCTTTAAAAAAAATATACCCTCACCGAATTCCTTTTGGTTAGAAAAAATAATCAAAACATTCTTAAAAGTTTTTTGAGAGCCATCAGTCATCAAATATACCTGTATATCTTTCAAAATGTGGTTCTCTATCAAAGAATTGAGCATTGAGGGAATGCCCAACAATTGAAAAATGGTTGAACAAGTTTTGGTATAGGATTGAAATGGAATACTATTGTATTATAAGAAATGACAAGGGGATTGTCTCAGAAAAATCTGGGAAGATTTGTAGAAACTGATGCAAAATGACATGAACAGAATCAGGAAAACATTGTAAACATATTTTTAAACCAAAATATTGTAGTAGTGATCAATCATGAAAGATCTAGTTACTCTGGTCAGGAAAAAAGAATAAAGTAAATAAGGTGAGTAGCAGAAAACAAAAGAAAAATTTATAAGGAAGTAAAGAAAAAATAGATTTTCTTGAATATAATTACTTCTACTTATAAGAAAAAATAGATATTCGTGAATATGATTACTTCTAGAAGTATGTCTAGCTTTTCTTTACTTCCATATATATGTATATGTATATGTGTATATATATGTATATGTATATGTGTGTATATATATATATATATATATATGTATATATACTTTCTTCAACTGGTAATCTCTTGTTATGTATTTTGAGTAGTCCCTGGTTTTCTGCTGGGCACATGACAATGTCCCCTTTTTTTGTATTCCTTTTCTGTTTTTATTTTTTCTTATTCTGTTTTTTTTTAAATAAAATATTTTTTTTAAAAAGAACACAGGCTCTCAATGTGTATAGTGGAAAGAGACATGGATTTAGCAACAAAGGATCTACACCAGAGTCTTAGCCAAGTATAATTTGTGTAATCTTGGCAAATCACTTACCCTCCCTGAATTTTGTTCTTATCTCTTAGATATAGGAGTTGAAAGAAATCATCTCCAATGTCTCTTCTAGCCTCCAATACTCCAATTGCAATTCAGATATTCTCACAATTTTGATTTTCCAGAAATTCTGGCTAGAATAGTCATTTTATACACTCAGTAACGACTTTTGTGTAATCACTCAATAAAAGTTAGGCTCCTTCAGTCAAATATTATTTAAGTGTCTTTTTTAATAGGTGTTTTGCTTTTGGACTTCCTTGAACCAATTCTAGGATTAGTTGAATTAGTTAATATATGTCTCTGACACTTCAACTCAAAGTTGCATATAACCATTTTGTGTGCTTGTCTCAGAATAATCCATTATTGACTTAGTTTCGGGTAGACTTAATAAACCAACCTTAGTCATCAGAAATATGCCCTACATAGAAAAGTTTTCCACCCACTATATTTCTCAAATGCACAGAACACTTTGAAAAATCCTTATCTACAAACAACAGAGAGGAGTAGGTTTATACTCTGAGAATCTATCATAAGCCTGTGGAGGATTTGACATATCATTACACTCCAAACTTATCTTTCTTGAATGTTTTAGCACATGCTCTTAGATTATTAAATTAAATTCTCTCATCCATTTTATTTTCATGCTTAGAACTTTTCAAGGCCATAATGTGGGTCCTAATTTTGGCCAAAAATATCAGTGTCCACAGCTGTTGGTCTAAAATTAAATAACCTTCAGGTTTTCACATACTTATAAGCATATATGTTCAAAAATAATATAAAAGATGACTCCACTTTCACATATTGTTCTTTGTTCCTTGTCCATTTGGGATCACAGCTGTAAGACTGAAAGATACTTTAGAGGTCATTTCATTGGTCAAGGCTGTTGTTTTTATTTTTATTTTCCTTATCATTTGCTCACATTTTTATATTGCTTTAAGAATCAATGACTTTCTCTCACCCAGCCTGAGCCCACCATGGAAAATAAATTTCCAGGTTTTGTTGATTATGCCTCCATAACATTCTGCAATTCACTCTCTTATCTCCATTTATATAGCTACCATCCAGGTTCAAGGCTTCATTACTTTTTGCCAAAGCTATTAGAATACCCTCCTAATTAGTCTCTCTGCCTCCAACAGAGCTGCCAAGGTAATAATCCTTAGGCACAGATACAACCATGCCATTAATCTGCTCAAATAACTTCAGTGGTTCCATACTGCTTCTAAGTTAAAATGCAAATTCCTCAAGGCTGGAAATTAAACCCTTTTTACCATCTAGATCCACTTTAATTTTCTAGATACATTTCATCACTTTTCTTCATTCATTCTATGTTTCCTCAATTTCCCATGTCATCTCTGTGATTTTGCTTATGCAGGCTTACTTCCATCCTTGGAATATACTCCCTTTTTTCTCATCTCAACTTCTCAGAATACTTATCTTTATTCAATAATTGACTCCATTGACACTTTTTCTGTGTCATAGTTCCCCCTCTCAGTAGTACCAAACTTTTCAGTTTATATAGTAATTATTTACTTTAATGTAAGGTCTTTGCAGGCAAAGACTTAGGTTTCTGTTCTTATACCCCTAGAACCTAACATAGCACTTTAAATAACCTATTTTTCTGACTTTCTGAATTTTAATTGTATTATTACTCTGGAACCTCATTGTTCAGTCCTGGGGTTTCCTCTCTTTTAATATACCTTTGCTATGATGGTAATTTTCTCTCATTCTTGAGTTATTCCTGATATCACCTTTTTTAAGAGAAGACCAGGCCAAACAACCTTTCTTACCCTCCCAAATTATGCTTCTATCTCTCCAACATAATGCCCTGCCACTGATTCCTTCTTTGTCTTTCCCATTCCTTTTCTTATCCTACCAATACATTGTCTTCTCTCATTAGAATGTGAATTCCTTAAGGGTACACAATGCCATTCCTGTGGCTTATATTTATATTTCAGATCTTAGCATAAGTGCCTAGTACATAGTATTTAATGAATGCTTATTTCCTTAGTTTAATAAATGATAGCTAAATTGAGTTGAAAGGCTCAAAAACTCAATGGATTTTTCATTTGTTTCTATCTTTAATAGGCATATTACTTGTCGAAATTCAGGTTACTCCAGGTAGTAGATCTTATGTTTTTCTGGTTCCTTTAGATTAGTTTCACAGTGAACTGAATTAGTTCATTTGCATCTCTGTCATTTCCATGCCAGGTGTTATATAAGCCATTTCTGAATGCTTATCTCAGAAACAATCCATTTATATGGTTCTTTAGGGTTTTCTAATCACTTTCTCTATAACAACCCAATGAGGTAGGAAATGAGGAAACAGAAGCCTAGGGAGATTTCTGATTTACCTAAAGCCACAAAGCCAGTAAACTGTTGGAAACAGGACTTACATTCAGACCTTCTATGAGATCAGTGAAAGGAAAAAAAAATCACACTTACAGGAATCATAGAATAAAATCCCAGCTCCTCAAACCTAGTTTCTACTAGTTCTCTATCCATTTAACCCAAGGAGAAAAGGTGCTGTCTTATAAATTTCCCAAAACTCAGATTCCATAGAAGGCTGCATATGTTGGTTCCATCTTCCTTCCAATACTCCAATCACCTCTCCTATATTTATGGAAATAGGTAAATTTATTTGTTTAACTCTATTTTCTCAACATAAGGAAGGTTGGAGAAAATTAAGAATGGAATCTGAATATATCCCAGAATCATAAGATTATTGATTTAAATATAAAGGCAGTTTTAGAGTTCATCTTTTTAAAAACCCTTTATTTTACTTATGGGGAAACTGAGTCCCAAAGAGGTTAAAGGAATTGCCCAAAGTCACATATTTTGATAGTTGGAAAGCTGGGACTTGAACTCAGGTTTTCAAACTCCAAATCCAACATACTTTACACACAGAGAAAATCATACACTGACCAAAGAGAGAACCAAATTTGATCATAGAAGTAATAGGGAGACACTGATGTTCACCAAGTAGAAAGACACAAAGTACTTCCAAAATGCTTGTTGAATGACTTTATTCTATTCTGTTATATGAAATGTAAATTCCAGACATCTCATTCATAATTTACATTCTTAAATGATAATATTCCACATATATAAATGTTGTAATTTCTTATTTATAAGGAGAGAAGACATTGACATTCTACCTGAATACCATATAAAAATAATTCTTAACTCAGAAGTGAGTGGGAAAAGGTCTCTGAACTCCTAAAAAACTACCACAAAGTTTATGTATGAAACCAATATACTTTATACCTTAAAGAATTCACTCAGAACCCCTCTTCTCACTGACTATGAAATTCTGAACAAAATATATTTGTTATACTTTACCTGCAGAAAATTAAAAGCACCAAACCATAATCTCTGTAAAATGGGTGCGTGCACGCATGCATCTGTGCGTGTGTGTTAGTTTAACTATTTTCTAAGAACTCTTGCAGAGATACAATTGAATTCTCATATTCTGGGTATCTCAGAAGGTGTTGGTAGTTGAAGGCAAGTCCATTGACAAGTGACAGGCAACAAAATGGAGAATCCATATAACCAAAACTCTATGACTATGCAGTACAATAATGGATCTCATAATTATAACTAAATCATCCAGAAGAGGTCAAATTATGCTCACTGTCATTATTTAGAGAGGCAGACAAGGACATAATACTTTATATTAAGCTTTCCATCAAATCAGATACAAAAATAATAATAATTGCTCGGATAGATGGATTTCTGGAGTATTTAGTTCTGCTCATCCATGATGAATTAGCCCAGATGGATGCAGCTAGGAACTTGCTACATTTAGCCAATAATATGAGCACATCAAGTCCTAACTGTATTCAGGATCATTCTTGTGGAAGATCCTGCAGACCCTCTAGGCCTAAGGCTGGCAGGAACCTTTTTTTTTTTCCTAAGAGATTGAAGTTAGTAAGGCTCAGAAGACTGCATACTTCATAGGATCATAGAAGATACAGCCCCTTCCTAATCAATTTTAGTATTCCACCACTTTCTAGTGCACCTCAGAGATAAAAGACTCATTTAATAGCTTCGAAAATCGATTCATTTCAATCTCTGTCATGATACATTTGTATTTTTATAAACAGCCCACTGTAAAAACATCAATGATCATAAGAAAGATTCTTCTCTCAGACCACAGTATATTATTTTCTTTTCTTTTTTAATTAAAACTTTTTATTTTCAAAACATATGCATAGATGATTTTCAACACATCCTTGTAAATAAAACCTTGTGCTTCAAAATTTTTCCCTTCCCCCTTTACCCCCTCTCCTGGAGGGCAAATAATCCAATATCTGTTCAATATGTGCAATTCTTCTATCCATATTTCCACAATTATGCTGCATAAAATATAGCTCAAAAAGAAAAGAGAAAGAAAACAAAATGCCAGCAAACAACAAAAAAAGTGAGAATGTTATGTTGTGATATACACTCACTTCCCACAGCCCTCTCTCTGGGTGCAGATGGCTCTCTTCATCACAAGACCATTGGAACTGGCCTGAATCACCTTGCTATTGAAAAGAGCCACGTTCATCAGAATTGATCATTGTATAATCTTGCTGTTGCTGTGCACAATGTTCTCTTGGTTCTATTCACTTCACTTAGCATCATTTCCTGTAAGTCTCTCCAAGGCCTCTCTGAAATCGTCCTGTTGGTCGTTTCTTATAAACAATATATTCCATAACATTCATATACCAAAATTTATTCAGCCATTCTCAAACTGATGAGCATCCCCTCAGTTTTCAGTTCCTTGCCACTACAAAAAGAACTTCCACAAACATTTTTGCACATGTGAGAACAGAGTGTCTTAATTCACATTCCTAAAAATATTTTTTCTCACAAGCTAATTGATGCAAAAAGAATTAAATGGAATGAGATGCCCACCAATAAATCTCTCTTTGAGGGATGGCACATCATCATTTAATTTTATTTTTCCAATTAACAAATGTATATTTGGAGGCACCTGGATTGCAGTGGAAAGAAATGGGTCTGAAGTCAGGAAAATTACAGTTCAAATCCAGCCTCAGATACTTATCAACTGTGATTCTGGGCAAGAAACTTAGTTTCTTTTCCCTCAGTTTTTTCAACTATAAAATGGGGATAATAACATCTACCTCCTAGGATTGTTGTGAGATCTAGAGAGATATCTTTATTAATACAATATCTGACCAATAAATGCTTGTTTTCTTCCTTCTCTCTATACTATATCAGAGAACTTTTCTTATTCTAATACATAGCAGTAGTCAGGCTTTCCTTCACATAGGAGTATTTGCCATGTCATTTTCTAACTACATACTTTTTTCTCAGTGTCCATAGATCTGTTTATCTGTCTTCCTGTGCTGACTTGAGGTGGAAAAATGATTCAACTGCTTTTTTTTTCTTTGAGTTTTTGAAATTGGATGCATTGCTTAGCTATCATCAGAGAATTTTTGGGAGAGTACTAGGCCGTATTTAATATTAATCAGCCTCCTGACTTCCACATCCCCCCCAAAAGACAAGACAAAACAGAACAAAGAAAAAACATTTTCAGGCTATCCAGAAACTAAATTGAAGCTAGATTCATTTGACACTATTTTTCTTGAAGAGTTACCTTTACTCTCATCTATATTCTTAGTGTGTGGAATAAAAAGATTTTCTGCAATAAGTAACTGCAAACATACAAAGTTTTGATCAACTCTTTGCTCTGTGGTTTGGCTCACTCATTCTCATAGGGGAAGTCTGGGTTCCTGACCCGACCTGCGGGTCTCGAACTAAGGGGGTCTGAAGCCACGTGCAACCTGTAAGCAAAGCTAGTAAGGCAACAACCTGGGAATGGGTGAAGAAAGCAAGAGGCGGAGACAACTCTGTGCAAAGCAGAATAGCTCATTTATTGAAGGAAAGTACAAGGCTTATATATGTTTCCAGAGTATAGGTTTGAAAAAACAGTTCTGTGACTATGTGATTAGGGGAACGTTTGATGATTAAGGAACATCTGGTGTTAGATATGTGTGACCTTGTGATATTTTATGGCAGGATGCTCTCAGGCTAAGAAAGAATGCTTTATTGCTAACACCTGGGCTTAATGACCTTCAAGGCAGGATGTTCTCATGCTTCACTGTATTGCTTATCAGTTCTTTGGTATTTGGGGTGTGGGGCAGAGGCTCCAGCAGGTTCCTAGTCTAGTACTTCTACTATCATTGCACTATCATTGCACATCTTAAATTCTCCAAGAATGTTAGAAATAATTATGAATGGGTGGTGGTGGTATATCCTAGACTTCAGTAAATCATAATGACAATTTTTTTAAATTGTCATCTTTTGATTTTACATTGCCTAAATTTTCCCTTGTATCTCTCCTTTTTTCTCTCTTAAAGAGGCCTCCCACATAAGAAAGAATTATTTTTTTTTTTAGAAAAAAGAAGAGGGGAAAAAATCAGGAAAGTAATTAAAAAATCAAAAGAGAATCTGAAAGCATATATAATGGATCATGCGTGTGGAGTATTCATTTATGCAAATGAATGGGAGTATGGTATTTACATGTAACAATATTATTATACTATAAGAAATGATGAAATACCATTTCTGAGGAAACTAGGAAGATCTTTATGAACTGATTCAGAATAAAATGATCAGAATAAGAATAACTATTTGTATAATGATATCTTAGAGAAAACAACATTGAAAGACTAGACCTCTGATTAACATAATGCTAAACCATGAATTCAAAAGAATGACAGTATCTCAATTTCATCACAATAGTTAGAAATTGAATTTAAAAGACATAAAGTAGATAAACATTTTGAGGACATCTAATGTGGGAGTTCATTTTGCCAGACTATGTAGCAAAATATTGAAGGATTTATTTTTTAATCTTAAAAAAATGCTCAATGAATGATGGAATAGAAGAAAATTAAGAAAAAATAACTTGTTACAAAAATGCAAAATACATAGGCACATAGAATAGAATTAGATGCCTTTGTATAGCTCTTTTTTTTGCACTGTGTTCTTTGTGATTTTGAAATATTCACTTTAATTATTTTGTGCTTGTTCTTTCCAATTATTATAATATTCATTGTGCATAGTTTTCTTCTTCTTTCACTCTGCATCTTACATGAATATTTTTATTCATCATATTCTTATAGCACAGTTGTTTACTAAGTGATTTATGTGTTGTTGAACACAAAGTTATTGCATTCCATTATTTCTGATTCTTTTTTTCTAATCTGCTCCAATTTTCTACTTTTCCATTTTTTAAAACTATTTCCAAATGTTTTGATGGCTCCTGCTTTATGACATCATTTTATGTCTAAAAGTGCTATCAAATTCCATCAAATTAATATATCATCACTTGTGTATTTATTCCACATCAGATGGGCATCTATTTTATTTCCATTTCTTCCATAAAAAACTATAGGTAAAAATATTTGATGCATATTTGGAGAATTTCCTCTTATAAATTACCTCTATGGAATATATACCTAGTGATGGAGAGCATAGTCATTTTAGTCACTCTATTTTTTTAAACTCCTAAATGCTTCCCAGAATGGTTGTACTGATTCACAGCTCTATCAACAACATATTAATGTTATCTTCTCACAACTTCTCTACCATTCCTATTTTCCCATTTCAACTTTTCTTTTTTTTTTAATCTCAGATGCGTATTAATTTTGAAATCAATTGAATTTAATTCAATCAAATTGAAGCCTTTCAATTTTATGATTAAAATTATCTACTTAATATTTTGTAATTGCCTTTATCTCAGACTTGGTTAAGAATTCATCTCCTACCTGAAGCTGTGAGATGCATATGACTTACTTCCCTTCCAGTTTTTATGATATAATCTTTAATACTTAGGTTACACAGACATTTGGAATTTATCATAGAAGAGGGTTTAGGATATTAATTCAAATCTAATTTCCACCAGACTGCTTTCCAGTACTAACAGTAGTTATTTTAAAATAGAATTCTTTCCTAAGTAATTTATGTTTTAGGGTTCGTTAAACACAAAGTTGAGTCCATTTTTTCTGATTCTTTTTTCTAATCTGTTCAATTTTTCTACCTTTTCCCTTTTTTAAACTAGTTCCAAATGTTTTTGATGGCTCCTGCTTTGTAACATCATTTGATATCCAAAAGTGCTATCCCTCCTTCATTCCTTCCTGTTTATTATTTCACATGATATTCTGGATCCTTTTTTTCTTCAAATGAATTTTATCATTATTTCATCAATTTATATAAAATTTCCCTTTAGTAGTTTGCTACAGGATTAAAAATATAAATAAATTTTGTTATTGTTTTGTTCTATCCTTGAGCACTAAATATTCCACCAACTACTTGGATTGTTATTTTTTTCTTCAAGGACCCCTTTGTAATTGAATCTGCACAAATTTTTTGCTTGATATGGGACGTCATAAACTCGTATATCTAAAACATGTATTTAAGGATAACGTAAAATCAGAAATAATCAATATATCACAGTTACTCAAAATAAAGCAATGCAAAAGTAATCACTTTATCATAGTCCACTCATAAACACTCTTGATCACACTTTTTCATCAGTGCATGCAGTATTTTTTGGGAATAGCAAGGGCCTGGAAATCTAGAAATAAGTGAGCTGGTGAGTGAGATTAAAGAGTGGACACAACTCATGACTTTGAACCACAGGTCTTAATGTTCTGGATTCTTTTATTAATAATCTGTATCACAAAGCTACTTCTCTGTTAACCATTCCCCTTTTGCTCTATGTCCCTCCCTTGTGGGAAAAGGCTTTCTTTTCTATTTTTGACCTGAAAAAGCTGTGGCAAATACTTTAATTCATATGTTTCCTTAAAAAGGTTTCAGGAAATATTAAGCTATTGGAAAGCAGCTCCTCTAAGATCCTCAGGTTGACTTTTTGGGCAATGAAGAGAAACCAGGCCATCTCCTTACTTAGTTGCTTGCTATAATAGCCATTCAACTTTTAATAGCAATGCAGAGCTCATAACAATATGCCTCATGTTGTCTTTATAGGTGATGCAAACATTTTTAGTCAGCTTTTTTCTTGGCTGAATATGACATCATCCAATCAGCATCAGCCTATATTACAATAAAGCATGTGTAAAACCTGTCTTTTCTCTTTGTTTTTCTTTCTCAAACATGATTGAGGAAGCAGAGAGAAACTTGGTATTTTGAGGGGTTTCACCTCACCCAAAGAACAGGTGAAGTTAAAGAGAATTAGGTAGAATTCATCTGACAGCTCCTAGTTTTGTTTTTTCACTTAGCTCCTGCTACTTTCTTAGGTTGTTATTTTCCTTCTCAATTCTTCAAAACTCTTAGTGGCTTAAATCAGAACCTTCTGGTATTGGGATTTATCTTTCCCATATGAGTTATAATTCACAAAATCTACCTTCCTCTTTCTTTTGAAACCAGCAATTCTTTAACATCTTATAGTTTCAAAGAGTTATTTGATTTACTATTTTCAGTATTTTACATTTTCAATGTCTAAAAACAGTTATACCATATGAATTGAGGAGCTATAATATCTTTCAAGCTCAATCATTACTCAATCCTCAAAGAGGCCCTCTAAATTCTGTACTAGGTCTTCCTATAATCTGTGTCTCACATTCCATTGGAAAAAAACTTTGAGTTTCTGTACATGAATTATAACAGGTTTTTTATTTTGTTCACAAAAAAATTATCTTTCCCTATCATAACTGAACTGTTAACATAAGAAATAAATAGTACCTTACTCTATAATCAGAAGTAAGTTGCATAGTATATTAATCACACTTCTATGTGTCAGAACTAATTTGAATTAATCCTCTTGATTAATTAAACTCAGGCCCAGATATATTTTCTCCAAGTAGGCGTTATACCCATACCCAAGGAATTAATTTTACACTGGCTACTGCATTTATTGCTTACTTTTTAATCTCCCTGAGGCAAGGTTCAGTTGATAGTGTTTCCTCTCTTCTAAGAGAGTTTAGTGGTGGGTCACAGGGAAGTTTTTAAGACTTTATACATACAATTGTGATTTTTCGTGGTCTAAATTGTGAAGTAGTCACATCCCACCATAAAAACTTGTGTTTTGTTTAACGGTAACTGATTAGCAGTTTTGCTGTAACTTTCCCCAAATTCTGTCCATATGTAGGTATTATTAATATTACATTTTGTTGGGGGCAGCTAGGTGGCGAAGTGGATAGAGCACCAGCTCTGAATTCAGGAGGACCTGAGTTCAAATCTGATCTCAGACACTTAACACTTCCTAACTGTGTGACCCTGGGCAAGTCACTTAACCCCAGCCTCAGGAAAAAATAATTACATTTTGTTATATATCTATGTCTGTCCCAGGGTAGAAAATTTGACCAAAGTGTTTAAATTCCTTTATCATGGTGAATCTTCCTTCATGGCCACAGTATTTTCTAGAAAGAAATTATCTAGATTCAAAGCCTCGTCTCTTTCTTCACTACTGATCAAGCCACTGAATTTATTTTATAATTCTGGACTGCACAATTCAGAGGAGTTCTGGTAAATATGCCAAATTTTCACTCTAATAATTTAAATCTGGAAGAAAATGACATCAGGATAATTATCTTACTATGATGTGCAGAACTTCATGGCAATAACTCAGGATATTTGTACTCCCCAAAACACTCTTCTGTACAAACTATAGTTTCAACATGCATTCTTTCCCACTTTATGGTTTGCACTTACTAGGCATTTAATGAATTCTTGTTAAATTGAATGCAATTATACTCACCCTGAGCGCAGAACCATAATTAGCACAGCATCAGGTCTTAACTCCAGGGTGCTAATGTTTGCTGCAGGTAGAGCAAAGTACATGCATCTCTTCCCCACAGCAAGCACCGTCGTTGTTGGTCCATGTCTCTATAAGCATTACTGATAATTATCTTTTTTCCTCAAAACCGACACCTCTTATGAACTTCCTAATTATGGAAGGCACCACCATATTTCTAGTTGTCCAGGTTTACAACCTTGGAGGGATCACTTAGTTTCTTTCTTTCTCACATAATCAAACAACAAATTTATTCTTTCTGATCCTACATATTTTATATTCATTTTCTTCTCTATGCTCACATGGCTAGTACCTTAGTTCAGGATCTCATCATCTCTTGCCTGGACTATTTCAATAACCTATTAATTAGTTTCCTTCCTCAAGTCTCCTCTCTAAATAGTCATCCAAACAGTGGCTAAAATATGACTGGAACTTGTTCAATAAACTTTAGTGGCTCCCTGTTACCTCTCCAAGTAGAGTATAGGGCCTGGAGTCAGGAAAACTCATCTTCAAATCTGGTCTCAAATACTTACCACCTGCGTGATCCTGGGCAAGTCACTTAATCCTACTTCCCTCAGTTCCTCTTCTATAAAATGAGCTGGAGAAGGAAATGGCAAAACATTACAGTATCTCTGGCAAGAAAATTCCAAAAGGGCTCACAAAGAGTTGGATATGACTGAACAACAAAAATTACTTCTATAATCAAACAAAACTCATCTGTTTTACATTTAAGCCTTTTATAATTTGATCTCAACTAATTTTTCTACCTTTATTATACATTAATTATCCCTCTTCACACATTCTCTTGTCCAGGCAAACTAGATGTTTTGATGTTTCTTATACATAACATCCCATTTCCTATCTTGGAGTGGTCCCTCATGCCTTCAATTCATTCTGTCCTTACAGAAATCTTTATAGAGACAAAAGTCCTTACAGAAACCTTTTGGAAATCCCAATTTCTTTTAAAGCTCATATCAAACACCAAATTTTATATGAGAGTTTTCCTGATTTTCTCCATGTGATAGAATCTCCTTTGGAGACACTTTCTATTTATTTTGCATATGTTGATTTACACTTATGTTATCTCCTTTAGAAAGAAATTCCTGACAGGGAGATTCCTTTTTTTTTTTTTTTTTCATCTCTCTAAAATACTAAATACAATGATTGACATATAGTAAGTGCTTTACCAATGTATTTTCACTGACTGTAATGTCCATTTTCCAGGTTTCACTAGACTGTGGAGTAAGAGCATCCCTATTTTCCAGTGCAAGTGATGTTACCATCAGGCTATCTAAAATAATGCTGCTTCATTATATGTATATGTATATGTATATAAATATATATATATGTATATGTATATGTATATATATATATGAATATGTAGATATGTATATATATGGATATGTATATATGTATGTGCTTATGTTAACTATTGTCCACAACAAAGAGTCCACACTTAATTGTAGCCCTCTTGGGGGAGGAGTAGAGAGAAGGAAAGGGGAAAAAAGTACATAGCAGAGGGCAAAAGAAAACCTATAAGGAAGCAAAGAAACGATGGACAGCTTTGAACACAATGTGTAGTACTTATTACATAGGCTTTCTGAAAAATGGAAATTTATTTATTTAATTCTCTCCTATATTCTGCTGCGCACGTGAAAAATTTTTTTTCTTTTTCTTTTTTGTATTTAAATTTTAAATGAATAAATAAAGAAAAATTCTGTTGTTGCTAAGATCTCCTGAGGTTTCTGGTGTCTACAGCATTGGGACCTCTAGACCTTTCTGGAAGTAGATTCCATCCACATGGCCCAGAAAGAGTCAGAATAGTGTGGTCCATATAGAATTAATGTGCTTCTGTCAACAAATATAAAAACAGGCTTTCCAAACTCCAGACCTCACATATTTAATTAAAATAAAGAACCTAAAAGGCCTGAGGCATGAATCACATGAAGGATTTGTGAATTTTTCAGGAAACAGAAACAAATGGTTTGGGGATTCCTGACACCACTGCAGGTAGCCATCTATCTATGCTTTAGTAACTTTAGTAGTAATTTCTTAAGACATTGACCTAGAAACATAAATGCTGTGACTTTTTGGGGGTTACAAGTACTAAGTTTTAGGGGGTCAATTTTGAAGGTAGGTATTTCTGACTTTAGGATCAATAAGTACCCTATCTACTATAAAAGCTTCCTCATATTCTTAATGTTAAAGTGAAGAAATTCAATGAATTGGGTAAAGAATAAAAATAATTTTTGTATTTTAAAATAGCCAAATGGCTATTATATTATCTAATAAGAATATTCTACGGCCTTTTGTAGAAGGTGGCTTTCTCCAGAACAAATAGATTCAATTGATTCTTAAACTGAATAGAGCTCTGAATCTGGACTTAAACTGAAATCAAACCTGACACTTACTGGTTGTGTGACCTTGGACAAGTCATTTAACTGCATTGCTTCAATTTTCTTATCTGTAAAATGGGGATAATAATAGCACCTACCTTTCATGCTTTTTGTGAAGATCAACTGAGGTAATAATTGTAAAATGCTTAGTATAGTGTCTGGCACATAGTAGGCACTATATAAAATTACTTATTCTCTCTCTTTTTTTTTTTCCTTTTCCTCTTCATGAAGATAGTATATCTTCCTATGTAAGGAAAAGATAAATGGTAGAATCAGACTAATTCTTAATAACACTCCAACACAGTAGTAAAACATGACAAAAATCTTGTAACAATTTGCATTTACAAAGTGCCTTTCTGTTCAACTCAGCCCACACAGGTCTCTCCTTTCTCTGAACTCTTACAAGACTTAACTGCTTCTACTATTCAAACGACATTCTTTTCTTTTTTCGTAGGTATGTCTTGTCTTTCCAATAGGTACTGTTCACATCTTAAGGCAAAATATATATTATACTTATTGCTGCCACCCTTTATCTAGCACATTATGCAAAGTGAATGCCCCCCCTTAACTGTTTTGCATTGAGCTCCAAGCAGTTGACATTTTCATTTTATTTTTAAAGATTTAAAAAAAAATGAACTCTGTAATGGAACAACTGCAAGGCACAAATGCAGCAACGTTTGCCATTATTCATTTAGTTGAGATTCAAAATGGAATTATCAATGATCTCTACAGAATAGAATACTTCCAGTTTTATTATTGCATGTAAAAAATTCCAACACTCATGAAAATATACAGTGCTTATAATAGCTCATCTTTGATTCTCTTCTTATCTTTATTAGCCTTGATATGATTGTATTTATCCCTTCCTCCCAAATGATTCTGGTGCCTCTATTTTAGACTTCCTTCAGGAGGTATAAACTAGGAAGATAAGAGGAAGGTTCCTACTGAGAGAGATGCAGACTAGGTATTGGCCTTGAGCCCATGCTGTATAAACACTACTAAAACAAACATCAGGCAGGGACAAGGTTGCTGATGCTCTAATTTTCTGCTTGTAGATCTTTCTCTACCCACGTGAGTTTGCCTGTCACAGACTGGAACTGCAACATAACAGTCAGGGCCAGCTAGTTCTTATTAGGCCCAAGGAAAGGAAAGGAATACAATTTCCTTCAGCTGGATACCATCTCCCAGAGTCTTTGTATATGTTTAGAATGTTCTTCCTCAAAATATACTTTTTAATTTCTTTCACTTTCTTCAATATTCTGCTCACACTCCACCTTCTGTAACAGAGCTTTCCTGTCTGCTTCAGCTTCCTGATTCCTAGTTCAATGTTCTATCCACTTTGTCACCTAGCTGCTCTTCTTCCTAGATGACTCTCTTTAAAAATGAGTATTCGTTAAGAGTGGAGGGGGACCCTGTGTTTCCTTTTCTTTTTATTATGTTTCATCTTCTGCATTTAGTGCACTGTCCAGCATGTAGCAAGTATTTGATAAATGCTGCCTACCTAATGGCTTCCTTTTTTTGCCCCCTTCTCTGGAACTCTTTCTTTCTGCCAGAAGATAGGATTTCTTGAGAGAAGAGGTATGTTGTCTGAGTGGATGTATAAAGGTGAGTGACCTTCCTCTTGACCACTAATAGTCAGAAAAGATGAGAAAGGCAGATGGAAGAGGTTTTTCCCTTGGCTAACCATCTCATAAGAAAAGACTTAAACATCTTAAAATGTAAGCTTTTTTGCCCTGAGAAACACATTTTTGGAAGCAGAGCCCAAAGGTGACACAAGGTCTACCAGAACCAGAAATGGCCAACTCTGATTATGCTTTATAGAATGTTTGCATAAATCAATGTAAATTCACTACACTGGAAAGTTCTCACCCAGTCAGAGTTCCTGACTCAGATTACTTTCTTTGAAT
Organism: Sminthopsis crassicaudata; assembly: GCF_048593235.1. NCBI lineage: Eukaryota > Metazoa > Chordata > Mammalia > Dasyuromorphia > Dasyuridae > Sminthopsis > Sminthopsis crassicaudata. The sequence goes on along the minus strand of NC_133617.1, from coordinate 612,342,198 downwards.
GTCATTGAGTACCAGAAAATTCTCATTTGGCTATTGAAGTGACTCAAAGACACTCTGAATAACTTGGATTGAGGAGGAAGTAAGGAAAGTTACCCATTTGCTTTGGGTTTCCTGGGTACATGCCATTTCCACACAAATGTGTCATTCTTCATTCTCCAATCTCTGACTTGCAATGACCTCAGGCATTGGCTGGTCACTATTCCATCTACTGGCAAATATGTGAAGGGTGGCTCTGCTTTTGCTGATTAATTTCTTTCAACTTGCAATATACTGTATATATTTTACCATTGAGCATAGTGCCTCTACCCCTAGCATTAGCCACAGACAATCTCTGTCTGAATTCCAATTCTATCTCTTATTATTTGCTTGATTTTATATGAGTTATTTTACCAGTCTGAACTACATTTTCTTCATCTATAAAACAGGGAGATCAGATCTTTACCAAAATTATATAATGATAGTCAACCTTTATATTAACAATTTAAGATTGTATGAATTATTTAAAATATTATTTCATTTAATCTGCACAATAACAATAGGAAGAAGATACTATTTCTGTACCCACTTTATAGATGAGGAAATTGATGCAGGCAAAGTTTATATCCAGGGTCATACAATTATTGTCTGAAGTCAAATTTGAATTCAAAATTTACTGACTCCAGGTACTGTGCACTTCACTGGGCCACTAGGCTATCAATGTAAATTCTATGCATGTATAAACCCAAAATCCTGTCCTTCCTAATGACCTCAGCCAAAAGAAATATTTATTTCTCCTGATCTCTTTGGGAACTTATTACCTGAACCATTTAAGTGAAACTTTGCAAATTTAATGTATACTATAGTCATTTCTATTTACATTTTACTTTCCCATCTAGATCATTAACTTCTAGAAAACAGGACATGTCTAAAGTTCCTTTGTATCTTCTGTGCATTTAATAAAGCCTTGCATACTCAAAAGGATGTGTATCTGTCTATCTATATCTATCTTCCCCATTTATTTTGTCTATAGTTAGCTGTAAAGAAGCCTTCAGAAACACTCAAATGTGTACCAGTGGACCAAAACAAGGTGTAATTCTTGTAACTGGTTGTCAATACTGACTTAATTGGCCACATTGGAACCTGCCTATGAATTCCCCCAGGTCCTCGAATATATGAACCAATAAGCAGATATTCTTCTCACTCTTTAAATTCATCAAGTTGATCAGAGAATTATCTTGACCAGGCCTATTGTGCCTCATCCTATACTAGCTAGGATGTATGTGGATTTTAGAAGACTTGGTCTCACAATACTATGCATTCAGAATAAAAAAGAAACTAAACTAAAAAGTAGCATACTGAAAGGAATTTTTCTATACACAATGAGAGAATAGAAAGCAATTATAAATATGTCTCTGGTAGATGTCAGGGGATGTCAGTTGCACAGAAAGCATTTGGTTGTGATTGAAAATCTGATTTCTGTTTGTTGATGCATTGCATGAGCCCTTTTTATGGAAACCTTGATATTGTTCCTTGCCAGTGGTGATCACATTGAACTCTGAAAAGGTATCATTGAAAGTGCAGAGGAAGAAGAGAATAATAAATATATCTGAATCTTCGATAGACTATAAAATATTACATCCATCATAAATCTTAGACTGGCTGTGGAGATGGGAAAAAGGGTAGTGCTGGCATTGTGAGAAGAAACAAGTCATTGAATATGGAGAAAAGCTTGGGTTTGTCTGAAGTTTTTCAGAGAGCATTTATGCAAATAAGGATAAAGCTAGGCAAAAATGGGAAGGAAATAAAATTGATTCTGGGGACATTTCAGTTTTACTTGCAATATTCTTCCTTGGTAAAGAAAAGCATTGCCCTCTATTTCTCCAAATAAAGTGTCTTGACTTTATAATGGTACCTCAGATTTGATATTGATCTACCCATCCACCTTCAAAACTTTACTGGATCTGTGTGACATAATTTCGAGCAATAAATTTTCTCCACTAGAACTGGTCTAATAAATTATTAAGTACTGGATTGTTGATACCTGAGGATAATCTCAGATGTTATTCTTATTTAAATGTTATTTTTATATTGAATTTATTTTCTACCTATGGTTATTGATTCAAAAAGTATCACTTTAATATAGAAATTATTGAGAAATTAGTTATATACTTTATCTTGCACTGAAGGCAAAATATAATCAGTGTCACTGATTAAAAAAATCTTATTAAACAAGATATGCATATGAAGAGAAATAAATAAAAGTTGTTGTCTTCTCAATATATAGTTATCAAATTATGTGAAAATTTCATTATATACTTCATTGTACACATTTATAAATATTTGAACATGATTATATTTGGAGATATCACAGAGCAAATTAGAGGTAAGAGCATAATGAGTCAAATAGTAGAGGACCTTTTGGAAGTCAGCATCTGAAATTGGAACCCATTATTCTAAGTTCAGTGTTTGGGTGACCTGTCACCAATTATGCTCTCTTTTATAAGGTAAGTATCAAAGTAGGTTTTGGGAATTTCAACAAAAAATATGTATGTATATCTATCCATCTAGATATAAACACATATATGTGTGTGTATGTTTATGTATATATGTATATGTTTATGCATATGTATATATGTATATAGAGACATATATGTGTGTGAATACATTTATATGTGTGTTTATGTATGTGAGTATATATAGACACAATATGGATTAAGTAAATGAACTCTTTTAATTGGTCATTTCTATCTTTTTTCTCTTGTATTTGGAAATCCACAAAAATACAGGAATAAACTACTGTTTCTCACAATATCCAGTCTTTCTTTGGCCAGGCTGAAGTGTTTCTCCAGAAATTGTAAGGGAAATGGAGATTGACATGGTGTAATCACTCGGTTAGCTTTTGGTGGGAGCATTATGGCCAACTACTCTATCTCCTGGGGGAAATAACCAGTGAGTTATTTATGGATATAAGTGCAGGTGCTCAGTTTTATCTCAGCTGAAAGCTAGCAGGTTCAGCAATTTCCTGTCTCTTGCCTCCCCAGCAGGACATTGATTGGCCTGATACTGGGAAAAAATAAAGACCACCCACTGAATAAACTGTTCTCTTTGCTTGTTTGTGAGCAAAGGGTGCAAGTGGGTCTTACTTTGCATGAAGGCAAGGTGAGTCATCAGGTAACCTACCAAAATTCTCCATATTCCAACTGGAATGTATTGAGAGAATCCTAGGGTAGCTCAATCAGTTTGTCGTCTTTCAGGGCTTGTGTTCTGATTATAGGGAAAAGCTTTTTCTTGTCTTTGAATCACAGGATTTTGGAACCAGAAGGAGCCCCTATATTTACCAAATTCCTATGAGGTGCAAAATAGTAAGGTTTTGTTTTTGTTTTTGTTTTTTTTTGGTCCCCATATGATACAAATAGTGATCCATGAAGTTCTTTCATGAATTAATCTTACTTTGCCAATCCAATTTTTTTGTAAATCCTTAATACCACACTAGTCACCCAGTTAGTGTATGATTTGTTGGAGGGCATTTTTGTTTTTCTTTTTAAAAGTTTTTTTTTTTATTTTCAAAATATATGTATAGATAATTTTCAACATTCACCCTTGCAAAATCTTCTGTTCCAAATTGTTTTCCTTGCCTTTCCCCCACTCCCTCCCTTAGAGGGCAAATAATCCAATATATGTTAAATATGTTCAATTACATATTTCCACATTTATTATACTGCACAAGAAAAATCAAAAAGAAAAAAAACAAAAAATAAAACAAAAAACAAACAAACAACAAAAAGTGAAAATATTATGTTGTGATCAGTCCTCTCAGAACTCTCTCTGGGTGCAGATGGCTTTCTCCATCACAAAACCATAAAAACTGGCTCGAATCACCTCACTGTTGAAAAGAGCTACGTAGGCCTATCAGAACTGATCATCATATAATATTCTTGTTGCTGTGTACAATGTCCTCTTGGTTCTGCTCACTTCACTTAGCATCAGTTCATGGAAATCTCTCCAGGCTTCTCTGAAATCATCTTGCTGATTGTTTTGTATGGAACAATAATATTCTATAACATTCTTATACCATAACTTATTCAGCCATTCTCCAACTGATGGGTATCCAGCCAGTTTCCAGTTCCTTAACACAACAAAAGGGGCTGCCACAAACATTTTTGCACATATGGGTCTTTTTTCTTTTTCTTTTTTTTTTATAATCTCTTTGGGAAACAGGCCCCATAGAGACATTGCTGGATCAAAGGGTATGCACAGTTTGAAAGCCCTTTGGGGAGTAGTTTCATATTGCTCTCCAAAATGGTTGTATCAGTTCACAACTCCAATAATATATTAGTGTTCCAGTTTTCCCACATCCACCCAACATTCATCATTATCTTTTCCTATCATTTATCCAGTCTGAGAGGTGTGTAGTGGTAATGTAGAGTTGTCTTAATTTGAATTTTTCTAATCAATGGTGATTTAAAGCATTTCTTCATATGACTAGCAATAGTTTTAATTTCTTCATCTGAACCTTATTGATATCCTTTGATCATTTATCAATTGAATAATGGCTTATATTTTTATAAATTTGATTCAATTCTCCATATATTTTAGAAATGAGGTCTTTATCAGAATCCTGGAATGTAATTTCCCCCCCCCCCAGTTTTCTGTTTCCCTTCTAATTTTGTCTGCATTGGTTTTGTTTGTACAAAAACTTGATTTAATATAATTAAAATTTTGCATTTAATTTACATTTCATAATGTATTTGAGTTCTTCTTTGGCCACAAATTCCTTCCTTCTCCACAGATCTGAGAGGTAGACTATCTCTTGTTCTTCTGATTTACTTATACTATCACTCTTTATGTCTAAATGATGAACCCATTTCACCCTTATCTTGGTACAGGATCTTAGATGTGGGTCAAGGCCTAGTTTCTGCAATACTGAATTCCAATTTTCCCAGAAATTTTTGTCAAATAGTGAATTCTTATCCCAGAAACTGTGTCTTTGGGTTTATCAAACACTAGGTTAAAGCCATATAGTCATTGACTATTGTATCTTGTGAATCTAATCTGTTCCACTGGTCAACTACTCTATTTCTTAGCCAGTACCAAAGGGTTTTGATGACCATTGCTTTATAATATAGTTTTAGATCTGGTGTAGCTAAGCCACCATTGTTTGCATTTTCCCTTTAATTTCCTTGAAATTCTTGACCTTTTTTTCTTCCAGATAAACTTTATTATTTTCTTCTAGCCCTGTGAAAGAATATCTTGGGAGTTTGATTGAATAAGTAGATGAATCTAGGTAGAATGCTCATTTTTATTATATTAGCTTGTCTTACCCACGATCATATGATAGTCTTCCAATTAATTAGAACTGACTTTAATTGAGTGGGATTTTTTTTTATTGTGTTGATATAGTTCCAGACTTTGTTTTGGTAGATAAATTTCCAAATATTTTATATTATCTACAGTTATTTTTTTGCAAAATAATTTTTTATGAAAACTTTTAATTTTCAAAATATATTCGCTGATAATTTTCCAACATTAACCCTTTGCATAGTCTTGTGTTTGAAAATTTCCCCTCCTCCCCCCCTTGGATGGCAAGCAATCCAATATATATTATTCATGTTAAAATGTATGTTAAATTTAATATTTGTAAACATATTTACACAATTATCTTGCTGCACAAGAAAAATCATATCAAAAACAAGAGAAAATAAATAAGAAAATGAAATTGAAGATAACAACAACAAAAAGAGTGAAAATGTTATGCTGTGACCCACACTCAGTTTTCATAGTCCTCTCTCTGGGTATAGATGGCTCTCTTCATCACAAGATCATTGAAACTGGCCTCAGTCATCTCACTTTTGGAGTCATGTCCATCAGATTTGACCGTCATATAATGTTGTTGATGTGTACAATGATTTGGTTTTACTCATTTCACTTAGCATCAGTTCATGTAAGTCTCTCCAGGATCATCTAAAATTATCCTGTTGATCAATTCTTATAGAACAATAGTATTCCATAACATCCCTATACTATAGCTTATTCAGCCATGGTGGACATCCATTCAGTTACCAGTTTCTTGCCACTACAAAAAGGGCTGCCACAAACATTTTTGCACATGTGGGTCCCTTTCCCTCCTTCAAGATCTTTTTGGGATATAATCCCAGTAGGAACACTGCTGACTCAAAGGGTATGCACAATTTGATAACTTTTTGAGCATAGTTCCAAATTGCTTTCTAGAATGGTTGGATTAGTTCACAATTCCACCAACAATGTATCAGTGTCCCAGTTTTCCCACATCCCCTCCAACATTAGTCATTATCTTTTGCTGTCATCTTAGCCAATCTAAGATGTGTGTAATGGTGTCTTAGAATTGTCTTAATTCGCATTTCTCTGATCAATAGTGATTTAGAACACCTTTTCATATGATTAGAAATGATTTTAATTTCTTAATTTGAGAATTTTCTTTTCATATCCTTTGACCATTTATCAATTGGAGAATGGCTTGAATTCTTATAAATTTGAGTCAATTCTCTATCTTAGAAATGAGGCCTTTATCAGAACCCTTAAATATAAAAATGTTTTTCCAATTTATTGCTTCCCTTCTAATCTTGTCTATATTAGTTATTTTTTTTTGGTCAAAAACTTTTTAGCTTAATATAACCAAAATTATCTATTGGGTGTTCAATTATGAGTTCCAGTTCTTTTTGATCACACATTCCTTCCTTCTCCACAGATCTGAGAAGTAAATTATTCTATGTTCTTCTAATTTGCTTATAATATCATTCTTTACTTCTAAATCATGAACCCATATAGATCTTATCTTGGTATATGGTGTAAGTTTCTGCCATACTAGTTTCCAATTTTTCCCAGCAGTTTTTGTCAAATAGTGAGTTCTTATCCCAGAAACTGGGGTCTTTCATTTTTCAAATACTAGATTAAATGCATATAGTCACTGACTATTATGTTTATTTACAAGACACCAGACAAGATTCCTCCTATTCCACTGATTGACTAATCTATTTCTTAGCCAGTGCCATAGGATTTTGATCATCACTGTTTTATAATATAGTTTTAGATCTGGTATAGCTAAGCCACCTTTGTTTGCATTTTTTCCCTTTAATTTCCTTGAAATTCTTGACCTTTTGTTCTTCCCAATAAACTTTATTATTATTTCTTTCTAGCTCTGTAAAATAATTTCTTGGGAGTTTGATTGGCATGGCACTGAATAAGTAGATTAATTAGGTAGAATGGTCATTTTTATTATATTAGCTCGGCTTACCTATGAGAACTTGATATTCTTCCAATCAATTAAATCTGACTTTAATTGTGTGAAAATGTTTTCTAATTGTGTTCATATAGTTTCTGACTTTGTCTTGATAGGTAAACTTCCAAATATTTTATATTATCTATAGCTATTTTAAATGGAATTTCACTTTGTTATCTCTTATTATTGGACTTTGTGGGCAACATATAGAAATGCTGATGACTTATGTGCATTTGTTTTGTATTCTGCAATTTTGCTAAAACTGAATTGTTTCTAGAATTTTTTTAGTTGATTCTCTAGGATTCTCTGAGTATATCATAATATCATCTACAAAGATTGATAATTTGTTTTCCTCTTTACTTACTCTAATTACTTTAATTTTTTTTCTCTTATTGCTGAAGCTAACATTTCTAATAAAAATTTAAATAATAATGGGGATAGGAAAAAACTTGTTTCACCCCTAATCTTATTGGGAATGGTTCTAGTTCTGATAATTTGCTTTCCTCATTACCTACTCTAATTAATTTTTTCTTCTCTTATTGTTGAAACTAACATTTCTAATAAAATTTTAAATAGTAATGGTGATAGGGGAAACCTTGTTTCACCTCTAATCTTACTGAGAATTGTATCTAGTTCTAGATAATTTTGATTATATTAAGCTAAAATGTTTTTGTCAAAAAATTTAATACAGACAAGATTAGAGGGGAAGCAATAAATTGGGAAAACATTTTTACATTTAAGGGTTGTGATAAAGGTCTCATTACATACGATGATTGCTGATGGTTGTAAATTGATGTTATAGACCATTTTAAGGAAAACTCCATTTTTTTCTTGTGCTCTCTGATGTTTTTAATAGGAATGGGAATTGGATTTTGTCAAACGCTTTTTCTGCATCTATTGAGATAATCATATAATTCTGTTAGTTTGGTTATTGATATAGTCAATTACCCTAATAGTTTTTATTTAGGAACCAGCCCTGAATTCCTGATATAAATCCTACATGGTCATGATATAAATCCTACTTGCTCATGGTGTATTATTCTGATAATAACTTGCTGTAATATCTTTGCTAATTATTTTATTTTTTTACATCGATATTCATTACTTAAATTGGTCTATAATTTTCTTTTTCTGTGTTGACCCTATCTGATTTATGTATAAGCACCATATCTGTGTCATAAAAGGAATTTGGAAAGATGTTTTCTTTCCCTATTTTTCCAAATAGTTTGCATAGAATTAGAATTAATTATTCTTTAAATGCTTGGTAAAATTCACATGTAAATCCATCTGGCCCTGAAGATTTTTTTCTTAGGGAGATGATTAATATCATGTTCAATTTCTTTTTTCTAAAATAGGACTATTTAAGTAATTTATTTCATCTTCTGTTAATCTAGGCAATCTATCTTTTTGTAAGTATTTATCCATTTCACTTAGATTATCATATTTATTGGCATGCAGTTGGACAAAATAGCTCCTAATTATTGCTCTAATTTCATCTTCGTTGTTGAACAGTGTACCCTTTGACCCACATGTGCAAAAATGTTTGTGGCAGCCCTTTTTGTAGTGGCAAGAAACTGGAAACTGAGTGGATGTCCATAAGTTGAAGAATGGCTGAAGAAGTTATGGTATATGAATATTATGGAATATTATTTTTATAAGGAATGATCAGGAGGATGCTTTTAGAAATGACTGGAAAGACTTACATGAATTGATGCTAAGTGAAATGAACAGATCCAGGAGATCATTGTACACAGCAACATCAATATTATAGAATGATCAATTCTGATCAACATGACTCTTTTCAACAATGAGATGATTGATGCCAGTTCCAATGATCTTGTGATGAAGAGAACCTTAAAAGAACCATCTACACCCAGAGAAAGGACTGTAGGAACTGAATGTGGATCACAACATAACATTCTCACTCTTTTTATTATTGTTTGCTTGTATATTTTGTTTTCTTACTAATTTACTTTCTTTTTTTAATCTGGTTTTTCTTGTGCAGCAAGAAAATTGTATAAATATGTTTACATATATATATATGTATATATATATTGGATTTAATATATCTTTAAACATGTTTAACACATATTGAATTGCTTGCCATCTAGGGGAAAGGGTGGGGGGAAGGAGGAAAAAAGGCTATGCAAGGGTCAGTATTGTCAAATCATCCGTGCATATGTTTTGAAAATAAAAAGTTCTGGGGCACTTAGGTGGCACAGAAGATAAGAGTATTAGCCCTGAAATCAGGAAGACCAGAGTTCAAGTCAAACACTAAAACCTTCCTAGCTGTGTGACTCTGGGCAAGTCACTTTACCCCAATTGCCTCAGCAAAAAAAAAAAAAAAAACAAAAAACAAAACAAAAAAAAAAAAAAAAACTAACTAACTAAATGAATAAAATGCTTTTATTTTAAAAAAAGAAAAGTTCACCCTTTTCATTTTTGATACTTGCAATTTGATTTTCTTTCCTTTTTCTAATCAAATTAACTAAAGCTTTATCCATTTTATTGATTTTTCATTTGTTTTGTTTGTTAGTTCAATAGTTTTCATACTTTCAATTTTATTAATCTTCTCTTTTATTTTCAGAATTTCAAATGTGGTATTTAATTGGGTTTTTAAAAATTTCTTATTTTTTAAGCTTTGTTAGTTGCATGCCCAATTCATTGATTTTCTCTTTATTTTATTCAAGGAAGTATCTAGAGATATAAAATTTCCTCTAAGAATTGTTTTGACTGCATCCCATAAATTTTGATATGTTGTCTCTTCATTTTCATTCTCTTTGGTGAAATTACCAATTATGTCAATGATTTGTTGTATTGCCCACTCATTGTTTAGGATTAGATTATTCAGTTTCAAATTAATTTGTGCTGCATTTTCCCCTGGCCTTTTATTACATATAATTCTTATTGCATCATGATCTGAAAAAGATGCATTTACTATTTCTGCCTTTCTGCATTTGATTATGTTGAGGTGTTTATGCTCTAATACATTGTCAATTTTGTGTAGGTTCCATGTACTGCCAAGAAAAACACATATTCTTTCCTGTCTCCATTCAATTTTTTCCAAAAGTCTATCATATTTAACCTTTGTAAAATTCTATTTACCTCCTTAATTTCTTTCATATTTGTTTTGTGGTTTGGTTTAACTAGTTGAGCTGAGGGAAGCCAGGAAGAGCTGAGACAAAGATCTGTGCACTCTGTGTCATCTTGGCTCTGCAACCATAGGGCATTTTTCTAAAAGTAAAGTGCAAGATGACTATTATTGAATATTCATTGCCACTATACAGGATTCTTCAAGGTTGTCTGACCTACCTACTCTTTTTCAGTGGCAGGTGAATTAAAGGATCCATAGGTCTAGAGGTATAATTGATTTTAGCTATAATTGTCATTAAATCCAATGGTTTTTGCCTAAAGTCATATAGGAACATCAGAAGCAATTTGAAGAGTAATATTTTTTCTTCTGACATAGATATTTTTGTTTCTTCTTTTTTTTCTTGAAAATAACATATAACTATTTAATCTACTTTAAGGTTTTACAATGATACATTATAGAGGAAACACATTTATAAAAGTATGGTAATAAAGGGGAAGCTGAATATTACATAAAATATTTCTCTGAATAGTTCTTATTTTGCAAGTTAACCATAGAAAACCTAAACTTATGAATAGCTCTCCCATTCTTCCTGATTGATGTCCTTCTATTAGGTTTTTGACCTTGGTGTTAACTTAGTTCTAATTCTTCAGCTGGTGGATTTTATTGGCAAGGCTATTTGTTTATTAGAAATCCAGAGAATTATGATGATATTAAAAAGACATTTATAAAACATAAAAAACCTTATAAGTAAAAAGATAAATCTTTTTTAAAACTATGTACTGGAGAATTCTGGATAATATGATCATTTGAGTAGCCCAACTCTGCCTTAAATACTTCAGTAACAATTTAAATAGTGCCACATGATCAATAAGATGAAATTAAATAGTAGAAATCTCTTCAATCCAGTCCAACAAGCATTAGCTATCCAGAAGCCTGTGAATGCTCAGTCTCAGTAAGGGAATATGCCATATGAAGAGGAAGTAAGCCAGAAATCCCCACTGCCCCTTTTTAATTAAAATTTTCAAGACTTGCATGGGTCAACAGGAGCTCTCTAAGAATTTGGAAGCCAACATTTCTCTTAAAATCATAGTAAGAGACCAGACATGCTTAGAGTCTCAGTAGAGTAGTCCAGAATCTAGTAGAAGACACTTAAAATAGTTTTGTTGTTGTTGTTGTTGTTGTTTTTTAAATTGCAACAAAAACTGAAAAAAAATTGGGGTAATGACTGAATCATTTATGGCATATATCTAGTAATGTAATATTACTATTTTGTAAGATGTGAAAAAAGTAATAGATTCATAGAAAATTTAGAAGATGTATGAACTGATACAAAATGAAATGCTTAGATCCAGAAAAACTGATGAAATGATTTCAGTGCTGAAAGGAAAACAAAATTGAATGACCAATCACAATTTCAGAGGAATAATGATGACACATACTTCTCGTTTCTTTCTTTTTTTTTTTTTTTTTTTTTTTTTTTTCCTGAGGCTGGGGTTAAGTGACTTGCCCAGAGTCACACAACTAGGAAGTGTTAAGTGACTGAGACCAGATTTGAACTCGGGGCCTCCTGAATTCAGGGCTGGTGCTCTATCCACTGCGCCACCTAGCTGCCCCCTGATACTTCTCATTTCTTGATAAAGAAGTAATAATCTACGGAATGATACATGTATTTTTAGATATGACCGAAGTATAAATGTATTCTTTCATGACTGTATTATTTGCTACAAAAAAAGGGGATTTTATATTTGCAGAGAGGGAGAGTTACAGGTAGAGTGGTAATGATTTTTTGAAAAGGGAAAAAGTAAATAAAAGTCAATAAAAAGAAGAAAAAGACAATGAAGAAGAAAGGAGAAAATATGCAAAACATGTAAGTAGGTGGGTTATTATTATTATGTGATTTCTTTAACTAGCAAACTATACATAATAAAGATCCACAGGTTTTTATACACTCCTCTTTTCCTGTTTTTTTTTTATATAAATGTTTGTATTAGTTTGTTTTTGCTAAGTCATAAAAAGGGAAAAAAAATAAAAGATTAAAAAACACATGTAAAAACAGATATTCTCCTCTTCCTTTTCCCACTTTCTCATTCCCCAAAGCAGAACCTAACTGGAGGACTAATTCTCTTTCTCACTCACTTTCTAAATTGGTTACTATATCCATAGCTTTTTTGTGCTCATTATTCATTTGGTAATACCTCTTCTTTTCTATTTTACTAATCCAACATTTACACTACTTCCATCTCAAGCTAACTTCCTCTAGGAAATCATCCCTGATTGTTTTATTATCCTCAGCATCAAGTTCGGTACCTGGTATATAATAAGTGCTTAATGAATGCGTTTTGGATAACAAAGGATAATAATACTAACCTAAATTATATATGTGTGTGTGTGTGTATCTTTTTACTTTTGATTTTTATAGGACTGAGAGACTTCAACCAATATTACTAGCATTTAATAATAGAGAGATGAATTGTGAATGGCTTCATGAAAAAGAATCAAGCCCTAATTTACTCTCTATCCATACTGAATGGCTGCCCCCATCCCTGCTTTTAGAGCAGCACTTCTTCAATTTAATCTTCTGTTTTCCCTCATGGTGGGAGAAGGATATAATCAGATAACTTGTAGTAGTGTTGCTACAAGCATGAATCTCCACCTTTTAATCACTTTACTTTTATTTTTAAGACAGTTGTCTAGTGTGTTTTGATTTCTTATTATAGCAGTCTAGAGGATGCTGCCATTGTCTAACTGGACACTGCTACCACCTTTCTATCTAACATCCATTAGCATGAGTTCTTACTACATCGTCTTTGCTGCTGCTGCTCAGCTATCAAAACCTGTGTTAGGCTTCCCACTGAGGTTCTGAAATCACCCATGGTGCAGATTATCTTACTAAGTAGAATCAGGGCTGAGTGATTTCTACATAACATGGACCCATGTTATGCATTTTAGGAACTATAATCCAAGGAACATTTCTCAATGATTTCAACCCTTTCAACACCAAGGATTCTGGGGAATGGGTAGTTATTAAACATATTTTGTATGAATAATTATGGACTTACTGAAATGAATGTGTAGCTTGTCAGGATGTTGATTTTGAAGGGAATAAAATCCATTTGAAGGTATAAATTCTGATTGTAGTATCTTGCACACAATAGGTCCTTGAGTGATTAGCTGTAATTTTTTTTAAAAAATCATTAATTGATAGTCCTATTTATTATATTGCCTTATATTAATAAGTTTCATGAGGGCAAGTAAGATTAGGGAGAAAGAAAACTAGATTAGAAATCCAGACATCTGATCCTTTGAATCTGTTAACTAAAAACTAACTAATCAAGGAGGTTTAACTGGTCCTAACTCTACAATTCTACAAACCTATCACAAAAACAAGCACATAGTATTTGAAATCTCAAGCTCTAAGTAGTCATCACTTTCTCTTGTTGCAGATTTGTTAGATAAAATGAGGCTTCTAGGTTGGCAGGGCTTAAACAAACCATTCAAAAGGAGAACATAGTGACCTTTTTTAATTCCCATAACTAATTTAGTTGCCTATTTGTATTAGGCACTTTTATTAAGTAGATAGGTGAGAGTTTATAGAGTGCACGTCCTAAAATCAGAAATGTCCTCAGACATTTATTAGCTGACTGATTCTGGGGTAAGCCACTTAACCTGTGTGTGTGTGATAAGTGAGGGGAAAGAGAAAGAGAGGAGGGAGGGAAGAGAGAGAGACAGACAGACAGAGACAGAGAAAGACACACAGAGAAAGACAGCGAGAGACAAAGACAGAGAGAGAGAGAGAGAGAGAGAGAGAGAGAGAGAGAGAGAGAGAGAGAGAGAGAGAGAGAGAGAGAGGGGGGGGGGGCATAGAGAGCAGTTCAGCAAAATTAACTCAATACATCATCTGAGTCTGATGGTATATGCAATGTTACATATTCATTACCCACCTTCAATCCCCCAACCCTGCAAAATGGAAAGCGATGCATTTTAAAATTTTTTTATAGGAATAAGCTTGGTCACCAAAATTGCAGAGTGTTCAGTTTTGTTATGTTTCTTTTGTTCTTTCCATTTATATTGTAAAACCTCATTTCATAGATTCAGTACATGTCTGCCATAAGCTTTGCATGTGTAATAATGTTGTTGCATTATATCCTGAAGTCAGTGCTGTGATTAGTTCTGTAGAAACCAAGACACCATTTTTCATCTGGTTTCCCCCAGCTATTTCTTGCTTTATATAACAGCCTCCTGACATCAATGATATCCAATTTTTGTTAACTCTTAACACCATTCTCTTTGGAGTTTCTCTGGATCTGGGGGAAGTATTTGGAATGCATACATACACCTATCACAGAAGTATGCCCATGACAGAAAACAAAGCCAGGTAGCCCCTATAGAAGAATAAATAAATTCAAGTACATGCATTTCAAGAATTGCCCTTATGATACAGTACTTATGAACAAAACAAAATAGAAAGGTGATACCCCCAACAAAATCTATTGCTTAATCACTGGGTTGAAAGTTATAACATTTTTCTATCATTGTTATAACATTGTTATTCAATAAATTAGCATCTGAAGGGATAGAGGTAGTAGGAAGATTGAGAAGGAGATTAAGAAATTTAACAACAGTTTGCTTTTTAATCTCTATTTTAGCAAACAATGCAAGGAATTGTGAGGCTTAGTTATCACCATGCAGAACTAAACTAGACATATCTGATTAGGAAAAAGGATTCAATCTTGTTTCTCTGGTTTATTTTTCAGGGTATGTGGGTTGAAGATCAATCAAATCAAATTAGCCATGGTTGCAGATTCTATTTAGCCCATAATTGTATTGTGTTCAAATAGAATCAGTCACAGAACTACAGAACTGCAGAGGTAGAAGAGACATCAAAGGCCATCTCGTCCAACCTGTATCAAGATGAGATTTCTCTTTATAACATACATGAGAAATGGTCATCTAGTCTTAGCTTGAAGATCTATAAAGAGGGAGCACTCACTTTCTCCTGAGGTTACTCATTCTGCTTTTGAATAGCTCTGATTGCTAGGAAAATTGTCCATACATCTAGCCAAAATCTGCTTCTTTGGAACTTGTAGCTATTGTTTCTAACTCTCACCTCTTGTGTCCAAGGAGACCAAATTGAATCTTTCTGCTACATGACAGATCGACTTTGAGGACAGCAATCTTATTCCCCTAAATTTTCTTTTCTCTTTTCCCTAATTCCCTCAACAAATCTTCACATAGCATAACTGCGAATCCCTTTGCTAGTCTTCCTCTCTTCATTCTCCAATTTATCAATATCCTTCATAAAATGCAATGTACCAGATGGAAGATAGTAATCCAGATGTGGCTTAAGTAGGAAAAATTACAGTGAAATTATTGTTTTCCCTATTTCATAAACCTGCCTCTTTTAAGGTAGAATAAAATAATATTAGCTTTCTTGGCAACAATAAATACACTGCTGACTTTTAATAAGCTTGTGGCCCACTGGAACTCTCAGGCCTGATGTCTAAGTATATATCTCTCCCTCATAGTATATTTGTGAGAATGTGGTTTTGAAATTTAGAGGAAGATTTATATTCATCTATATTGAATTTTAAGCTATAACATCTAGTCCTTCATTCCAACCTACTGAAATCTTTTTTTTTTTTTTTTTAATTCTGATTTTGTGATATAAGCATTAGGTACTATCACTCTAGCTTTGTGTCATCTGTAAATATGAAAAGGGAATTATGGATGACTTAATCAATATGCAAATATTTACTAAGTGTCACTATGTGCCAAGTACTACACTAGGCCATGAAACACCAAGACAAAAATAAAATGTTTGTTTTGTTTTGTTTTTTAAACTGAGGCAATTAGGGTTAAGTAACTTGCCCAGGGTCACACAGCTAGGAAGTGTTAAATGTCTGAGACCAGATTTGAATTCATGTCCTCCTGACTTCAGTACTGGTGCTCTATCCACTGCGCCACCTAGCTGCCCCTAAAACACTTCTTATCATCAAGAAGTTTATATCTTAGTAGGGGAGATAAATCATACAGAGGGATAGACATAGGAACTAGTCCTGATAATATAGGAAATTCCCATATACTAATGTGGTATATTATCACAGTACCTTTTCTTCGAAGTATAATTTTAGAGTATTGCCTCGAGCAATGAAAATTTAAATAGCTGGTCCAGGGCAACCAGTTTGTGTCAGAGTCAGGACTTGATCTCAAGTTTGATTTGACATTACTTGGATAAATGGCTACTTTTAAATACACAAAATAGTATTATTATTATTATTATTTTTGGACAGAAAAAGGCATCAACATCTGGGAGAATCACAAAAAGTCCCTTTTATAATAATTATTAATACAGAATGTGTCCCTTAAGCTAATTCTAAGAATATGGAAGAAAGATGGTTTTTTGGGGGGAGTAAAGATGATAAGTTCTGTTTTGCCTACAGGGAGCTCTCTTTGAAATATAGATTGTTGATGATGGAGTATTAAAACAAAGGGGGAAAATCTCTAGCTAGATCGACAGATCTGGAGGTTTTCTGCAAAGAAATGACAGTTGAATATATTGCAGCTGATAAAAAGAGAGTATAGAGATAGGAGACCAAGATGTGGTGTAGAATTCATTTAGGTGGTACAATGGGGATAATAATTCCACAAAGAAAATCAAAAGAAAACAGTGCTGCAAAAATCTAGAGAAGTCGACACTATCAAGTGATATAAGAAAACCAAGAAGTTGTGAAGCTGAAAATAAGTCAGTAGATTAAAAAAAAACACTTTATTTTCAATTCAGTTTTCTCCCCTGCCTTCAAACTTTAATTTCAGCACCCCATCACCCATTTTTGCCTCCTTTTTCATCTGTAAATGGCAAAAATAATACATCTACCTATCTCATCAAGTTGGAATAAGAATTCTTTATAAATCTGGATTGACTATATAAATGTGAATTGCTGAATTAAATTTCATTCAATAATTATTTTAAAAAAGACAGATAGGAGCTGTAATTTCTACTTGTATGGCTGCTTCAAAAAAAAAAGATCTTTCTTAGCTCACCTTCTAATCATATTTTCCACTGGCTCTAATTAGAATTTTTTCCATATGTTTAGTTGATTATTTTTGTCTGACTCAATATTGCTCATATTACCATCATTTTGTTAGATAATTGTATGATGTTTACAGTTGGATTTTATATTGAAAGATGATATGTCACATAAGAAGGGCATATGGCTATGCATACAAATTGTCATACTTGAATTTCCAATACATGTAGCCTGCCTTGAATTAATAATCAGGATAAATGATTTATGACTGCCAAGGAAATATTTGTAACCAGGAAGAAAATTAATGGAAATTGAGGTGATGTGGATCTTATCCCAAATGAATTTTCCTTTTGGATAATAAATATGCTGTATCATATAGTATACTCTTGCCATGATTATTCTTACCTTGCTTTACTTTACTTAATATTAATTCATTTTTTTCTTTCCTCTACAAAACATTTTAATAAAAGGAAATAGCTCATTTGTTTCTTTTTTCCCCTAATGTAAAATAGTAAAAACACATTTTTACTGAGTAAGATTCTCTTCATGGATGAAAAAAAAAGTTTTCAGCTGTTCTCACACATGTGTAAAGATTAATTGAAAAATAAAAATGTGTCTTGCCCATTTCTGAGTGCTTTAGCTCTTGTGAAACTTGCAGAGCATTAAAACAGAAGACTGTTCTGCCATTGTCAATTTGAGGACTCATCTTTTCTTGGCTGGAAGAAGCTGCTTTTGCTGGTGCAGTAACTATTAAGTCAATGACAAACTCTAGATCAGCATATTTCTAAGAGGCAGAGGTCACTTTAAAATTCAGATCATTGAAATAATCTAAATGCCCAGTTCTCCAAGTGAAATTGAAAGACAGGCTCAAGTCTAGTGGAATAATTATTTTTGGAACATTTAAGTATCCAAAGAAATCAAACTCTGCTTCTTTATATATGTATTCAACTCAAAATGCTTCTTCTGTTGTTGTTTATTGTTTTTAATGTTAGGCAATAACAAGACAAACAGTGAGGGCATCTTGAAATGATAATTCCTGGATTGAAAGTCAGTCTATGACCAAAATAATTCTGTCAAAGTTATGATCTGCTGAAAATAGAAATCACTTACATCCTCAGCTTTGGCATGGCTTATGTTCTTATAAGGTTAGATCTTGCCAAGGACAAAGGTATGTTTATTTTTGTAAAGATCAAAATGCCTATATGTCTTTTTTGTATAGCCATCATGTCGCTCAGTTTTTTCTTTATTATTTAGAAGGTGAAATAACCTGAAAAGGATTGTAAGGTGTCATCTTTAATTTCCATTCACATAAAAGAATAAATTCATGGGAAATTAAAAGTCAAAAGAATTGGCTTCCCATATTACTAACACTTATCATCTTGTTATTTGCAAAGTGCTTTCAGTAAAACAACAATCTCTCTTGAACATAAGCTATGTATGTGATATTGAGGGATGGTATGGTAGATCAATGAAATGTAAAATATAGGTTTTTCCTTCAAAGAATTTAGGATCTGTTTGGGAAGATGGGCTATAGATAAATATAGTACTAAAAAGAACCATAGAGTCTCAGAATTGGAGGGATATGAAAGTTCATCTAATCCTACTCTCTGGTTCAATAACAATGCAAAAAATTGAATGCTGAATTTAATTGATCTTTGACTACTTCCACAAAGGAAAGTAATATTTGGGGAAAGATTTCTTCATCACTGGGCCAAAAACCCTAGCCCAGAAATTGTCAAATGTACGGCCAGATGGCATTTCAGTGCAGCTAGAGATCAAATTGAAATGTAATTGGGGAATATTTTAAAAGAAATAAATAAAAGACATTAATATACAATAGAACATAAATAAAGTTAATGTGTGGTTTTCTAACACAATATGAAGCCTGACCAGATCCTTGTGCATGATTTAGTTTCTTTTTCCCATTTTAATAGCATTTTATTTATATTTATTATTTTTCTAATTACATATATAGTTTTCAGCACTGATTTTTGTAAAATTTTGAATTCCAATTTTTTTCTTCCTCTTTCCCATCCAAGACAGCAAACAATCTGATGTAGGTTATACATATAGAATCATTTTATTTTATCTTTTATTTTTATTAAAGCTTTTTTTTTCAAAATATATACATGAATAATTTTCAACATTCGCCCTTACAAAACTTTTTATTCTAATTTTCCTCTCTCTTCCCCAACCCTCTTCCTTAAACAGCAAGTGATCTAATATATGTTAAACATGTGCAATTCTTCTATACATATTTACCCAAATATCATGCTGCACAAGAAAAATCAGATCAAAAAGGAAAAAGATGTTTAATAAGAAAATAAAATGCAAGCAAACAACAAAAAAGAGTGAAAATATATTCAGTTCTTACTGTCTTCTCTCTGGGTACAAGATGCTTTCTTCGTCATAAGACCACTGGAATTAGCCTGAATCATCTCATTTTTGATGAGAGCCGGGTCCAGCAGAATTGATCATGAAAAATTTGGAGCTGTGGCCAGTAAAATTTGCCATTCTGGGATGGTCTCTCAGCATACATTAATGTGTGCGTTAGTATAGAATGTGTATAGTTTTTCAGGACTTATCCCAGATAATTGTATTACTCTCTTAATAGCCTTTAATAAAATTCTAGCCACAAGCACTGGGTAAGGCTTTGTTCTGGTTGTGCTGGAAGGTTCACCCACTCAATCACACTGTCTCTTTGATGAAGGACTGCTGTGAGTGCCTCTTTTGTAGCAAAAACTGATATTTCCTAGGGTTTTTGAGTGACTCTTTCAACCACATTGGATAAAGCCAGTTCAACTTATCTCAAAGCCTCTTGTGCTTCTTTGGTAAGCTGGCATGGTTAATTTAAAGCACTGTCTCCCCTTAAAATGTCATATAGAGGTTGCAGTTGATTGGTAGTTAAGCCTAACACTGGACGCATCCATTGGCTATCTCCTATTAATTTTTGGAAATCATTTAAGGTGTTCAACTTCTCTGTTCTTAAAGAAAGCTTTTGTACTGTGATTGTCTTAGGATATACTTCATATCCTAAATATTGAAAAGGAGCATGTCTTTGAATTTTTTATGTAGCTATATGCAGTTTGTAGTACTTTAGTGTTTCCATGGTCTTTTGTAGACATGCTTCTAACATTTGTTCCTCAGGTGCACATCCCAAAATATCATCCATATAATGTTGTTAGGATTACTAAGTGAGAACTCAGGTTTTCTGGACAATTACAAGGTGAGAACTCAGGTTGACTTGATAGAGGGGGAAAGCTCATTGGCTGGGGTGGTTCTTCCCAGAAGCCCTTGCATTATTCCACACCCATTCTCTGGGAGGATAAAAGAGACAGCACTGGGCCCAGAGAGCAGATCAGCCTGGAGAAGGATAAGAGCTGGAGGAGATTCAGAGCCAGGATTCAAGAAGAAGACTCTGCATTGCATCAGGCTTGACGGGGCTCTCTGCAGGAAGGGAAGTCACTTCTCTGGACAAGAGTTAACAGCAACTGCCTGGAGACAACGGTTCGTTACAGGAAGAAGAATCTGTCGGAGAGATTTGAGTAGAAGACACAGCAGATCTCTTCCCAGAGAGTGATCCGGCAGCTTCTAGAGACGACAGCTCGATACACTTGGCTCCCAACATGGGGCAAGGACTTTTGCTTATCCTGACAAGAGGAGCTAGACCAGACCTTCGCGATTTGGTGCCCGAACAGGGACAGACACGGTCCTGATTCCAGTGGAAAAGCCTCCCATCCAGATCTCAGTCTCTCTGACACAGAACCGTGAGTAACGAGGAAACTTTGTTAAAGATTAAGTGAGCGTGCTAACAGATAAATAAGGAACTTAACTTGTTAAGGGCTAAACCAGGAATCTCTTATAGCTGAAATGGGGCAGATGTTAGCTAAATTCAATCCCTGGACCTCAGCCGACTCAACCCCAGCCCCAGAAGCAACCTCAGCTCCACCCCCATTCAGGAGTGGTACTATAGAGAGTATAATCAAGATAATTGAGGAGCAGAGTTTACTTGTAACCTGGGTACAGATTGCTAAACTCTTGGCTGCATTAAGACGCACATCCCCTTGGTTCTTAGAGGAAGAAAAAATAGATGTAGATAAATGGAAGCTAGTGGGATATGAAATGAAAGAATTTCAAGCAAAAAATGGGCCTCGTTCAATTTCTGCAGAAGTATTTTATATCTACAACATAGTTCAATTAGCCTTAAACTATCAAGCAAGTTGTAGGAGAAGGAAAAGTTCTAAAAATGAACAGAGGAGGAAGTGTGAGGAAAAAAGGAAAGATCAAGATCTTTCCCTAGAGCAAGAGGATTTAAATGAGGAATTATGGTATGATTCTCTTGAAGAAGCTTCAACCCTGCCTAGAGAACAGATTATTGACAGGCCCACATCAACCCCACCTTCAGAGATGGAGGAAGAAAGAGGGGAAGAGGCAGAAACACAAACAGAATTGCCTGTGAAGAAGCCTAAGCCTATGACAAGATTAGAAAAAGCATTGGTTAAAGCTAAGAGAGAAGGACAGGATATAAGTGATTTTATACATGCATATCCTGTGATTGAAGAGATTGACTCTGTAGGTAAAAAAAGGAGAAGATATGCACCTTTAGATTTGAATAAAATTAAGGATTTGAAAAAAGGTTGTACCCTTTATGGGGCTACATCAGCTTATGTCAAAATGTTACTAGATGGTTTGTCTTATGAAGTCCTAACCCCGAATGATTGGAAATCCATAGCAAGGACATGTCTGGAACCTGGAGAAAAATTATTATGGCTTGCGGAATTTCATGAATTATGTAAAATTCAAGTCAGATGCAATTTGGAAATAGGAGTTAACACACAATTCACTTTTGAGCACTTAGCTGGTGAAGGTCAGTATGGAGAGAATTTGGAACAGATTAATTATACCATGACAATATATGAACAAATTGCTAAGGCTGCAATAAAAGCTTGGGGTGTCCTTCCTGGACAGAAAGATCGTGGAAAGGCTTTCACTAAAATACAGCAAGGTCCCAATGAACCTTTTGCAGATTTTGTGGGACGTTTGCAAACTGCTATCAAAAGAACTATTGGAGAAAATTCAGCTACAGAAATAATGACCAGACATCTGGCTAAGGAAAATGCCAATGAGATTTGCAAAAGAATTATATGGGGATTAGACAAAGATGCTAGTTTAGAGGAGATCATAAGACGCTGTGCTATAGTGGGAACAAATGCTTTTTACACCCGGACAATGATGAATGTGGAAAGGCAGGGTCCCTCCTGGCAAGGGACTTCTAGAGAAACTCGGCGATGTTTTCAATGTGGAAAAATTGGGCATCTAAGAGCTCAGTGTAGATATGGAGATACAGTGAGAAGACAGGGTGAGAGAAGACCTAAAACTCCATGTCCAAAATGTCACAAGGGCTTCCACTGGGCCTCCGAATGTAGATTGACCCAGGGAAATGACAGGTGGGGCCCAGCTTCAGCCCCCCAAGTGGGGCATGATGGCAGCCGAGGTTACATCCAGAGAATTTTAAGACATGATCAATCAGCCAAAAGGCAATCAGATGGAAGAAAGGGATTGAAATTAGGAAAAATAGAGTTGTGTGCAGTAGAGACTACCGAGATACTCCCTGGAGAAGTGAAATCTGTTCCTGTTGAGCCTATGGATCCTTTGCCTCCAGGCACAGTAGGCTTGACCATTTCACCTTCTGAGAGTGCCTACAAAACAGTGTCCATCCATACACTGATGTGGGAGACTGGAGAACGTGTATCTAATATCCCAGTCACTAACACAGGCAGACAATGTGTGATTTATCAACCAGGAGAAGTAGTAGCATCAGGCTTATTGTTACGAACCCCTAATAAGCAACCTAGTGATAGTCGCCTAGATTTTGACTCCAATGAACAAAATCCAGGAATATATTGGACAGCAGCTGTGACAGCTGACCGACCTATGCTTACTATTTATATAAACGGAATACCATTTGAAGGATTGGTAGACACGGGTGCAGATCGTACAGTTATTAGAGGTGCCAATTGGCCCAGTCACTGGCCAAAGATTAAAGCAGACACCTATATGTCTGGGGTGGGAGGATCAATAGCAGCAGAAGTTAGTGCTAGGCCTTTGAGATGGGTATTTGAAGGAGAAACAGGAGCTTTTACTCCTTTTGTGGTTGAAAAAATCCCCATCAATCTGTGGGGAAGAGACATTTTACAGCAGATAGGATTACAAATAAGCACTTCGGCTTTTTAGGCAGGGCTGCTGTTGAAGGCCTACCTGCACTTTCACCAGTTCCTATTCAGTGGAAGACTGATTCACCAGTGTGGGTAGAACAGTGGCCCTTAAGAAGTGATAAAATTCAGGCCTTATTAGACATAGTGCAAGAACAACTTGACCAAGGACACTTGCGGCCTTCTCTAAGTCCTTGGAATTCCCCAGTATTTGTGGTGAAAAAGAAATCTGGAAAATGGAGGATGATAACTGATCTAAGAAGAGTAAATGGATGGAAGTAAATGGAAAAGAGATGGAAACTATGGGAACTCTTCAGCCTGGACTTCCATCTCCTACTCAGTTGCCAAGAGAATGGCCTCTATGGGTTATAGACATTAAGGACTGTTTCTATTCTATTCCTCTAGATAAGGAGGATATGAAAAGATTTGCTTTTTCAGTGCCTAGTGTTAATTTGGCCGAGCCTTATAAAAGATATGAATGGACAGTTTTGCCACAGGGAATGAAAAACAGCCCTACTATGTGCCAAATGTATGTTGCAGCTGCTCTTGCTCCAGTAAGAAAAGCCTTTCCAAAAGTAATATTGTTACATTATATGGATGATATTTTGGGATGTGCACCTGAGGAACAAATGTTAGAGGCATGTCTACAAAGGACCATGGAAACATTAAAGTACTACAAACTGCATATAGCTACAGAAAAAATTCATAGACATGCTCCTTTTCAATATTTAGGATATGAAGTATATCCTAAGACAATCACAGTACAAAAGCTTTCTTTAAGAACAGAGAAGTTGAACACCTTAAATGACTTTCAAAAATTAATAGGAGATATCCAATGGATGCGTCCAGTGTTAGGCTTAACTACCAATCAACTAAAACCTCTATATGACATTTTAAGGGGAGACAGTGCTTTAAATTCACCACGCCAGCTTACAAAAGAAGCACAAAAGGCTTTGAGAGAAGTTGAACTGGCTTTATCCAATGTGGTTGAAAGAGTCACTCAAAAACCCTTGGAAATATCAGTTTTTGCTACAAAAGAGGCACCCACAGCAGTCATTCATCAAGGAGACAGAGTGATTGAGTGGGTGAACCTCCCAGCACAACCAGAACACCTTACCCAGTGCTTGTGGCTAGGATTTTATTAAAGGCTATTAAGAGAGTAACACAATTATCTGGAATAAGTCCTGAAAAAATATACACATTCTATACTAACGCACAAATTAATGTATGCTGTGAGACCATCCCAGAATGGCAAATTTTATTGGCCACCGCTCCAAATTTTGCACATGGATCTCCATTAAAGATTACCCGGCTACTACATAATTGGCGATGGATTTTTGAAGAAAAGGTTTCTAAGGTTCCTCTTAAAGGACCAACAATCTTTACAGATGCCTCCAAAGAAAATATTTGTGCCATATACTCTCATGATTTAACCATAAAGAGAGTAATCAGGACTCCTTTTCAATCCACTCAACAGAATGAATTATTTGCTATCATGCTAGCTCTTACTTATTACCCAGGAGACGTAAATATAATTACTGATTCAGCCTATTCAGTAGGTGTAGTACAAAGAATTGCCACAGCCCAAATAAAATTTGCAGCCTCCAATATTTATCAGCTCTTTAAGGAACTTCAAGAGCAAGTGAGAAAACATCCAGGCAAGATTTATATCTTGCATGTCCACTCACATAGTGGACTTCCAGGTCCCATTTTTGATGGAAATTCAAAGGCAGATAGCCTTCTAACCATGTTAGCCAGTAGTCCTTTATTTCAGGAAGCACAAGAATCTCATTCTAAATATCATCAGGCTGCTCGAGCTTTACGTTTACAATTTGGAATCACAAGAGAGGAAGCTAGGAGCATAGTAAAAAGCTGTACAGCTTGTCTTCCTTTCCACGCTCCTACACTCCCTCCAGGGAAGAATCCTCGTGGTTTGAGACCCAATGAAATCTGGCAAATGGATGTGACCCATTATAAATCTTTTGGTCGTCTATCTTTTATTCATGTCGTGGTAGACACCTTTTCAGGATTCACATTTGCAATGCCAGCAGCAAAAGAGACAGCCCGAGTGGTCACTGAATTCCTTATACAAGCTTTTGCAATTATGGGTGTGCCACAAGCAATAAAAACAGACAATGGACCTGCATATACGTCCAAACATTTTACACACTTTTGTGCACAGTATAAGATTTTACATACCACGGGCATACCCTTTAATCCTCAAGGGCAGGCAATAGTAGAGAGAAGAAACAGAGATATTAAGACACTCCTCCAAAAACAAAAGAAAGGGGGAGCCACAGGTAGCCCTAGGGAACTTCTAAATTTAGTTCTCTATACCATTAATTTTCTAATTTTTGACAAAGATGCACTGGCTCCGGCAGACAGGTTTTATAACCCACCAGAAGGGCAGTGTCCAGTGCGAGCATCTCCACTGTCCTTAGATAATCGCCAGGTGATGTGGAGAGATCCAGAAAGTGGTGAATGGAAGGGACCAGATAGGTTAACTGCCTGGGGGAGAGGGTTTGCTTGTATTTCTTCAGCAGGAGAAGGAATCAGATGGGTGCCAACGAGTCATATTCGCCTTGTCCATCAGAGAGAGACAGAAAAAGAGAAAGACCTCAAAATAAAGGAGAAGATCTAAGAAACATCTGACATTGAAAGAGCATGGATAATAAGAAGACTGTTAAAGAACTTTAAAAACTAGCAGGAATCATTGGACTTCCTCACACAAGATGAGACTAATGGACAATGGACTTATGGACATTTATAAATTTTCAATTTATGATTATGTTATATACTTCTAGCATGTGTTATGTTACTATGTTACTATATGCTTATGTAATTTATGTAATTATCTGTAATACTTCCCATATTGATGGATTTATGTTTCAAGGTCATGACTGTCCTATGTTCTAAATCAAAAGAAAGGGGGAGATGTTAGGATTACTAAGTGAGAACTCAGGTTTTCTGGACAATTACAAGGTGAGAACTCAGGTTGACTTGATAGAGGGGGCAAGCTCATTGGCTGGGGTGGTTCTTCCCAGAAGCCCTTGCATTATTCCACACCCATTCTCTGGGAGGATAAAAGAGACAGCACTGGGCCCAGAGAGCAGATCAGCCTGGAGAAGGATAAGAGCTGGAGGAGATTCAGAGCCAGGATTCAAGAAGAAGACTCTGCATTGCATCAGGCTTGACGGGGCTCTCTGCAGGAAGGGAAGTCACTTCTCTGGACAAGAGTTAACAGCAACTGCCTGGAGACAACGGTTCGTTACAAGAAGAAGAATCTGTCGGAGAGATTTGAGTAGAAGACACAGCAGATCTCTTCCCAGAGAGTGATCTGGCAGCTTCTAGAGACGACAGCTCGATACATAATGTAACAATATTACTTTTGGAAATGCTTTTCTTACTGGAGCAAGAGCAGCAGCAACATACATTTGGCACATAGTAGGGCTGTTTTTCATTCCCTGTGGCAAAACTGTCCATTCATATCTTTTATAAGGCTCGGCCAAATTAACACTAGGCACTGAAAAAGCAAATCTTTTCATATCCTCCTTATCCAGAGGGATAGAATAGAAACAATCCTTAATGTCTATAACCCAAAGAAGGCCATTCTCTTGGCAACTGAGTAGGAGATGGGAATCCAGGCTGAAGAGTTCCCATAGTTTCCATCTGTTCATTTACTCTTCTTAGATCAGTTATCATCCTCCATTTTCCAGATTTCTTTTTCACCACAAATACTGGGGAAGTCCAAGGATTTAGAGAAGGCCAAGTGTCCTTGGTCAAGTTGTTCTTACACTATGTCTAATAAGGCCTGAATTTTATCACTTCTTAAGGGCCACTGTTCTACCCACACTGGTGAATCAGTCTTCCACTAAATAGGAACCAGTGAAAATGCAGGTAGGCCTTCAACAGCAGCCCTGCCTAAAAAGCCGAAGTGCTTATTTGTAATCCTATCTGCTGGTAAAATGTCTCTTCCCCACAGATTGATGGGGATTTTCTCAACCACAAAAGGAGTAAAAACTCCTGTTTCACCTTCAAATATCCATCTCAAAGGCATAGCACTAACTTCTGCTGCTATTGATCCTCTTGCCCCAGACATGTAGGTGTCTGCCTTAATCTTTGACCAGTGACTGGGCCAATTGGTACCTCTAATAACTGTATGACCTGCACCCGTGTCTACCAATCTTTCTAATAGTATTCCATTTATATAAATAGTAAGCATAGGTCGGTCAGCTGTCACAGCTGCTGTCCAATATATTCCTGGATTTTGTTCATTGGAGTCAGAATCTGGGGAACTATCACCAGGTTGCTTATTAGGGATATGTAACAATAAGCCTGATGCTACTACTTCTCCTGGTTGATAAATCACACGTTGTCTACCTGTGTTAGTGACTGGGATATTAGCTACACGTTCTCTAGTTTCCCAGATCAGTGTATGAACGGACACTGTTTTGTAAACACTCTCAGAAAGTGAAATGGTCAAGCCTACTGTGCCTGGAGGCAAAGGATCCATAGGCTGAACAGGAACAGATTTCACTTCTCCAGGGAGTATCTCAGTAGTCTCTACTGCACACAACTCTATTTTTCCTAATTTCAATCCCTTTCTTCCATCTTATGCCTCACATCAGAGTCCTGACCTTCTAAAGGCTCTTTGGGTATAACCTCAGTTGCAATCATGCCCCACGTATCCTTTGATTGATATCTTGGAGCTGGGTCCCACTTCTCATTTCCCTGGGTCAATCTGCATTCTGAGGCTCAGTGAAAGCCTTTGTGACATTTTTGGACATGGAGTTTTAGGTCTTCTTTCAGCCTGTCTTCTCACTCTATCTCCATATCTACATTGAGCTCTTAGATGTCCAATTTTTCCACATTGGAAGCATCAACGAATTTCTCTAGAAATCCTTTGCCAAGAGGGACCCTGTCTTTCCATGTTCATCATAGTCTGGGTGTAAAAAGCATTTGTTTCCACTGTAGCACATTGTCTTATGATGTCCTCTAAAGGAGCATCTTTGTCTAATCCCCATATAATTCTTTTGCAAATCTCATTGGCATTTACCTTAGCCAGATGTCTGATCATTATTTCTGTAGCTGCATTTTCTTTAATAGCTCTTTTGACAGCAGTTTGCAAACATCCCACAAAATCAGCAAAAGGTTCATTGGGACCTTGCTCTATTTTAGTGAAAGTCTCCCTCCAATCTTTCTGTCCAGGAAAGGAACCCCAAGCTTTTATTGCAGCCTTAGTAATTTGCTCATACACAGTCATGGGATAATTAATCTGTTCTGAATTCTCTCCATACCAACCTTCACCAGCTAATTGCTCAAAAGTGAATTGTGTGTTAACTCCTATTTCCAAATTGCGTCTGACTTGGATTTTACATAATTCATGAAACTCCACAAGCCACAGTAAGTTTTGTCCAGGTTCTAGACATGTCCTTGCTATGGATTTCCAATCATTCAGGGTTAGGATTTCATAAGACAAACCATCTAGTAACATTTTAACATAAGCTGATGTAGCCCCATAAAGGGTACAACCTTTTTAAAAATCTTTAATTTTATTCAAATCTAAAGGTACATGTTTTCTCCTTTTTTGACCTACAGAGTCAATCCCTTCAATCACAAGATCAGCATGTATAAAATCACTTATATCCTGTCCTTCTCTCTTAGCTTTAACCAATACTTTTTCTATTCTTGTCATAGGCTGCTTCACAGGTGATTCTGTTTGTGTTTCTGCCTCTTCCCCTTCTCCTTCTTCCTTCACCCCTAAAGGTGGAGTTGCTGTGGGCCGGTCAATAATTTGCTCTCTAGGTAGGGTTCAAGCTTCTTCAAGAGAATCAGAGTCATCACACCCTAATTCCTCATTTAAATCCCCTTGCTCTTGGGCAAGATCTTGATCTTTCTTTTTTTCCTCACACTCCTCTGTTCATTTTAAAAACTTTTCCTTCTCCTACAACTTGCTCAATAGTTTGAGGCTAATTGAATTACGTTGTAGATATAAAATATCTCTGCAGAAATTGAATGAGGCCCATTTTTTGTGTGAAATTCTTTCATTTCAAGTCCCACTAGCTTCCAGTTATCTACATTTATTTTTTCTTCTTCTAAGAACCAAGGGGACATGCGTCTTAATGCAGCCAAGAATTTAGCAATTTGTACCCAGATTACAAGTAAACTCTGCTCCTCAATTATCTTAATTATACTCTCTATAGCACCACTCCTGAGTGGCGCTGGAGCTGAGGCTGCTGATGGGGCTGGGGCTGAGTTGGCTGAGGTCGAAAGAATGTCTTTAGGTAACATCTGCTCCATTTCAGCTATAAGAGATTGCTGGTTTTACCCCTTAACAAGGTAAGTTCCTTATTTGTCTATTAGAACACTCATTTAATCTTTAACAAAGTTTCCTTGTTACGGTTATTTCTGCATCAGAAAGTCTTTTCCACTGGAATCTGAATAGGAGGTTTTTCCACTGGAATCAGGATCGTGTCTGTCTCTGTTCGGGCGCCAATATGTAATGTCCTGATGTTTCCTGAAACTGCTGATTGCTCTCTGGGAGGAGATCTGCTGTCTCCTGTAGAGAGCCACCAACTCTGACCTAGAGTAGACTCCCTTCCTCCAGAGTGCCGCCCTCTTTTATCCTCCCAGAGAATAGGCATGTGAGAACACAAGGGCTTGGGGGAAGATTACTTCTACCAATGAACTTGCTCCTTTTAAACATTAAGCTCCTCCCCAGAAGTTCAAAGGGGTAAAACTCCCTTTAAAGGCCAGAACTAGAGAATTGTTAAGTACCGACTTAGCACTTAGTAAGAACCTAATATCTCATTATCTCATTAGCACTTAGTAAGAACCTAACAATATAATCTTGCTGTTGCTGTGTATAATGATCTCCTGGTTCTGCTCACTTCACTTAGCATCAGTTCATGTAAATCTCTCTATACGTCTTTCTGAAACCATGCTGTTGATAATTTCTTATAGAACAATAACATTCCATAATATTTGTATATCATAACTAATTCAGCCATTCTCCAAATTCATTCACTCAAAGTGGTATTTTCTTGCCACTACAAAAAGGGCTGCCATAAACATTTTTTTGCTCATGTGGGTCCCTTTCCCTCTTTTATGATCCTTTTAGGATACAAACCCAGTAGAGACACTGCTGGATCAAAGGGTTATGCACAGTTTGATAGCCCTTTGGGTGTAGCTCCAAATTGCTCTCCAGAATAATTGAATCAGTTCACAATTCCACCAATTATGCATTAGTGTTCCAGTTTTCCCACATTCCCTTCAACATTTGTCATTATCTTTTTCTGTTATCTTAGCCAATCTGAGAGGTGTGTAGTTGTACTTCAGAGTTATCTTAATTTGTATTTCTCTGATCAATAGTGATTTAGAGCACCTTTTCATATGACTAGAAATGGTTTTAATTTCTTCATCTGAGAACTGTCTGTTCATATCCTTTGACTATTTATCAATTGAAGAATGACTTGGATTCTTATAAATTTGAATCAATTCTCTCTATAATTTAGAAATGAGGCCTTTTTCAGAACCCTTGAATGTAATTTTTTCCCCAGTTTATTGCTTCCCTTCTAATCTTGTCTGCATTGATTTTGTTTGTATAAAAAGTTTTAAATTTAATATAATCTAAATGATCTATTTTGTATTCAGTAATATACTTGAATTCCTTTTTGGTCACAAATCCCTTCCTTCTACATGGATCTGAGAAGTAAATTATCTTTTAATTTGCTTATAGTATCACTCTGTACTTCTAAATCATGAACTCATTTAACCTTTATCTTGGTATAGAGTGTACGGTGTGGGTCAGTGTCTGGTTTTGCCATACTAATTTCCAATTTTCCCAGCAATTTTGTCAAATAATGATATACAATAATTTTAAACACATTTCCTAATTGTCATATTGGGAAAGACAACTGGAACAAAAGAGAATAATCATGAGAAAACAAAACAAAACAAAACAAGAAGGTGAAAATAGTATGCTTCCATCTATATTCAGTTTCTATAATTCTCCCTCTGGATGTGGATGGCAGTTTCTATCCCTAGTCTATTTAGACTTATCTTGGATCACTGTTTTTGCTGAGAATAACTAAGTGAGAATAATAACATAGATGATCATAGGGTTTTAGTTTTTATTTCAATTTGATAAGACTGACCTCAATTACCAAGATCAGTACTTCCTCAGTCTTCAATAAAGAGTTTATGGATAGAAGAATTAGAAAGCCAAATCAGACAGAGAAATGAGAAAACCCTCATAAATGAGGGAAGATTGTCACTAATAGGAGACACAATTATGTAGAGTGGATGGCTAAAGTGTAACTAACATGAATGGGGCAGCAAGGTAGCACAGTAGATAAAGTCATAGGCATAGAGTCAGGAAAAAGGATCCTTTTCAATTCAAATCCAGCCTCAGAAAATTACCACAATGTGACCCTGGGCAAGTCACTTAACTCTATTTGCCTTAGTTGCTCCAATGAGTTGAAAAAGGAAATGGAAAACATGCCAGTATTTTTGCCAGGTCACAAAGAGTCAGACATAATTGAACAACAACAATAAACACATGAACAATTATGATGTCTGCCCCTGGGGTAGAGAGGATGAGTGAGCTATGATAATATATTCTTCCTTCACTTCCTCTCTCTGTCTCTGTCTAACTTCTCCCTCTTCCTCTTTCTTTCACTCTCCCTTCCTTTCTCCTTTCCTCTTCCTCCTCCTTCTTCTTTTTCTTCCTCCTATTCCTCCTCCTCCTTCTTTTTCTTTTTCTTTCTCTCTGTATCTGCTTGTCTCCCTTTCTCTCTCTCTCTCTCTCTCTCTCTCTCTCTCTCTCTCTCTCTCTCTCTCTCTCTCTCTCTCTCTCTCTTTCTCTCTCTCTCTCTCTCTAGCTGAATGTTGCTGTGAACTTTATTACTTTCTTCTAATCTTAGGAAGTCAGCTTTTATTATTTAAATTCTAAAATTTTAATTCCAGTGAAAATATATTTTACTTTGTGAGATCGTGTATCTAGATGAAAAGAGGAGAGAGTATATTCTATTTTCAGAGACAAATGTTTGATTCAGACTTTGGAAAGGGTGAATCTGAAGACAGTCATTAAAGTCAAATATGGAGAATTGTATGGGATTGCTATAAGCTTGGCAAAAGAACAGATGCTGCTTATTTAAAAAAAAAAGTTACAAGAGTGAGCTTTAGAGCGAGCAAAGAACAGGTGCTTATTTGACTTTTCCCTATACATAGTCATTTGGTGACCTGGGTTTGAAAAGAAAGTCATACTCCCAGGAAGTTTGGGATACTGGGGTTGGGGTGGGAGGAAGGGGATATTTGAAAAGAGAAAGCTGTGCTCCTGAAAGAGAATAGGCTGCTAGGGAAGGTCCACCTATAATGGGGGAGAAATGAACATGCTCAGACAGATCCTCAGACTCAGGGGATGAATGACATCTCAGTCTATCTTATTTGGCAGCACCACCTGGTGGGGTTATTAAGAACTATGAAACTATGACATACCTCATGTCAGAATTCAATTAAACACTAGGATCTAGGAAATTATTGTTAGATGAAAAAGAGGGAGATATTACTTTGGAAAAAGAAGTTCAATTCTGTTGAATAACTAATTTTTTTTCTCACCACAGACCTATAGGACAGATATCTTTCCCACATCATTCAAGAAAAAATAGGGAAGTTAAGTGACTTTAAATGTTAAAAGTCAAAGGGTAAGACCATTGCAGAGTTGGTCTAGAGCCTGATTATCAAAGGAATCACAGAATAACAATACAATCTCAGGATCATACATTTAGAGCTTTCAGGAAGCTTAGAAAGTGTCTTATTCATCTTCTTTAATTTGTAATTGAGGAAACTGAAGTTGGGAGCAATAAAATGACTTAGGCAGAATCGCAAGGTTAACAAGGCAGAACTGAGTTTAGAACCAAATTCCCTGACTCTTAGAATGAGCTTTGTCCCATTATTCCATTGTTCTTTTTGAAACATTTTATTTTTGTAATATATCATTAGAATTTTACTTTTATGATTAGCTGTTGATGAATTCAGGGAAACAAAAAGCCATAAAGATATGATATTTACAGGTCGAGGTAAAAATCAAAGAATATTTAAACAGCGGTTAGTATGCTTATTACTAGGTGTTAAATTCATCATTGAAAACATATTACTTCTTTGGATTTATCA
Source organism: Sminthopsis crassicaudata (assembly GCF_048593235.1). Lineage (NCBI taxonomy): Eukaryota > Metazoa > Chordata > Mammalia > Dasyuromorphia > Dasyuridae > Sminthopsis > Sminthopsis crassicaudata. The sequence goes on along the minus strand of NC_133617.1, from coordinate 612,308,457 downwards.
ATTTTGTGTACATTGCATATTGTAGGCATTTGATAAATGTTGAATTAATTTTCAACAGTTCTGCATTTTGGTTCCAGAAATGATCTTCAGCCCCTGTAGAATCCATTATAGACCCAAAGACTTATTCTGTTCTTGATTCCTTGTATGCTCTAAATAATGCTACTTGGTTTGTAGCTTTATATATATGCAATTAACTATATATGTAAAATTGCAAGGTACTAGATAGCTGTAAGTTTAAGACATTTCTTTCTTGAGTACCCCATTTCCTTCAGCTTTCTACATATATTATAATCAGTGAGTTTATCTTTTCCAAATTAACAGCTATCAGGCACACATTAAATGGACACCATTGTGGAATTTGTTTTATATATAAATATATATATATGTATATGCATTAGAGGTATCATTTTCATCCTCTTGATATTTTGCTCTTTCCTCCTGGGTTTGAATACAGTTGTCACTGTATCCTTGTAGTTCTCTTTCTAAAGATATCCTTGGTTCTCAGAGTCAAAATACATTGTTACCTCTATAAGGACCAATAACATTTTCCCACAACATGTTGTGACTGTCACTGCTGGAGAGCAATGCTTTCAGGGGGAGAATGGTGTCAGTATGGTGCACTTGCCTTTCTTTCTTCTTTGCTCTCCTAATTTCAGATAATTATTGAGGTGAAGTTTATTAGCTAATTGTATACATGCTGTGGTATTTAAGCACTTTCATTTATGCAGTTGACAGTAACTAGAATTTCTTTCATATAAGTATTTTTCTTCAAGGTCTGGGACATAAAACCACATTCCACTAATTGTGATGCTTGGTTGCTCAGTATGGCTCTAACTAGAGTTTAATTGATTGAGTGGTTATTAAAGAACCAGCCAACTGCACCTGGGGGAGTCACTTTGGTTTTTCTCTGCCAAAGTCTGACCTTAGGTACATACAAGGATATGTATCCTAGGAATTACTGGCATGTGAGAAGGCTAAATTTAATTCATGGAAAAAACTAGATATGGCATTGGCCACAAAATAAACAGAGAATTTGAAATAAATCAAACTTTGTTTCATATTTAGTTGGGCAATATTTTGATGTCCTAGTCTGATAGCTTTAGAAAATCTATAGAAGGGCATGATGGCAAGTTTAACATCCCTATCTCCTTATGTGCCATTCATAAGGGGACCACCCCCTGGCATCCAACATAGAACTAGAAAAGTGAGAAAAAAATAAGCCTCACTAAGAGCAATGATTCCAGCAGGAGCTAAGGGAAATGGGCCTGTTTGCTAGTGAAGATGCTGCAGAGCTTCCATACACTCTTAGGAGCAACAGCAAAGATCCCAGATCTTAACATGTTCAGCCACTAAAAGTCTTCTCTTTCTGATTCACATACTCAGAGTTGGAAGGTAGTGAAAGAAATATTTTCAATTTAGAGAGCTATCTCTTTAGTGAGGGCTTTATGAGAGGGTTCTTCATACATATCTTTTCTGTACTTTATGGAGAGATCTATGTCAACTTAAGTGAAAATGAGAATGTCAGAATTATTACTAGCAACTAATAACACACATGTGATTAGAGTTTTTTTAATTGAATTTACTGTTTGTGTTGTTAATATTATTAAAAACATGTCTAAAGATGAATTTTTGGCAATAGTTTATAGATTAATTTAAAAATGTAAAAAAGGAATATCTATAGATTTATTTCTGGTTCAAGAAAGATCATTAGACTTCTCTTTTCCTTTTTTCTACCCTCTCCTCTAACTTAAAAAGAAGAGTATTGAAAAATTTCCCCACTATATTCATTCTTGGGTATGGCATGATAGATGGATTAATTGATTTCTTTTTGGCAGCATATTCTGTTTTGCCTTCTAGGTCCATTCACTTCTAGTCTAGGGTCAAGTAGGTTGTTCCTTAGTGCTTGCTCTCCTTAGTACTCTGATATTACTGCTACCAGAAAAATTTACCATGGGTTCTATTTGCTGGGCCTCTGCTGGAACTTTCAACTTTCACAATGTCATAATGTGGTCTTTTGGATGATATTTATTTACTTACGATTAGCAAAGGATAAACACAAGATAAACAGAAGAAAGGGTGACATACTTATTCATAGTCACACGGAGGTTACATGGGAGATTAAGTGGCCTGCAACATATGGAAGGTTTTTGATGCTTCTACCCTTGCTATCTCTCCCTGAATCTGGAGTCTTGTTGCAATTTTTACCTCCTTTATTCCCATGGATTAGAGATTTCATCTATCTGGGATTTTTTCTGGGCTTGGCAGTCAATTAATTAAAAGGTTTTTTGGTTCTGTTTTGTTTGGTTTGGTTGTGGTGGTGGTAGGTTCTCTGGTTTTGTTTTCATCACCATGTTGAAAGCAGATTGGAAACAAATATAGACTCTGTCATGTTCTGAAGCAGAACAGGAAAAGACCCTATCTTCTATATGGATTGGCCACAGGAAGAATATATTGCTCTTGTAGCAATCTAAGGATTGGTCCTTAATTAAATAGTCCCACCATTACATCTAAAGTAAAGGGATGGACTAGGTTACCTCAAATTTTTCTTATAGCTCCAGACCAGCAATTCTGTGACTATGAAAATTATTATTATTACTATGATTCATTTCCCACCCTATCCTTAAGACAGGAAGAAATAAGTTTAGCTTTGTAAAGAGTGGGGAGGAAAATCTTTAAAGAGAGAGAGAGAGAATATATCAGTATAACCTTTCCCTCCATCTTTCAGATCTTTGCCCAAGAGAACAAAGTAAGATATAACATCCGGATCAAAACCTAAGTCCTAACTCACACAAATCATTAGCATTTCTATATATTACTGACAAAGCCCAGAAACAAAAGATAGAAAGAGAAATTCCATTTAAAATTATAGAGGGTCACAGTCAGTGGGAAAACTCTGAGTGAAGTATAAGACCCTTCAGCCCAGAGGGAACCTGCAAACAATGTCTGGTTCAGCTCCCCATCTCCCCTAACACCCCTTGGCCTTCCTGAGAAGTCAGGGAGAGATGACAACCTGTATTGTGATTGAATTAGAATTGTTAGGATTACAAGGTGACAACTCAGGTTGTCTGGGCAATTCTCTAGCTCAGAATTCACACCTTTAGTTCCTGCCTTTAGGGGGAGTTTACATATTTAAAGGAGTTTACACCTTTAAAAGGAGTTCTGAAAAGGAGTTTACACAACCTTTAAAGGGAGGAGGTTCATTGGTTGAAGGAGTTCCCACAATCCCCTGAATTCTCACATGCCCGTTCTCTGGGATGGTAAAAGAAAGCAACATTGGGCCTAGAGAAGTCTAGTCTGGGATTGAGTTCAGATGGCACAGAGGAAAAGATTTTACAGAAAAGAGAGAGATCTCCTCCCAGAGAAGGATTATAATTGAAGAGACAACAGGACCTTTACACAGAATGATACCAGATGGCAAACTACATACAATGCAAGTTGTTTATGTGGTCCCACATGTGTAGTACATACTTAGCACATGCCTAGAGTTGTTTTGTTACATAAGAGTATAAGGGTATAAAAGAGGAAAGACCCTGTAATAAATGGACTCTATTTTCCACCATCCTCAGGAGTCCTATCTCATCACTTCTCCACTAGGATAGTATATTTTAATCACCCCATTGTGGGGGCTCTAGAAAGCAGGACACAACATAAAACAACTGTAAACAAAACAAATATTTGAGTGTATATCTGCCAAGACAAACACAGGAAATATATGAACACACTTACAAAACACTTCTCATACAAATAAACTCACATCTAAACAACTGCAAAAATATCAAATGCTCACGGATAGGTCAAGGTAATAAAAATGACAGTTCTGCCTAAACTGGTCTACTTGTTCAGTGTCATACCAACTAAACTGCCAAAAATTATTTTATAGAACTAGAAAAAAATAACAAAAATTCATCTGGAAGAACAGAAGAAATTATCAAGGGAATTGATGAAATGGTGGCTTAGCAACACAGATCTAAAACTATATTATAAATTGGCAGTCATCAAAACCACTTGGTAGTGGCTAAGAAATAGAATGGTGGATTGATGGAATAGACTTGATACACATGCACAATAATCAATGCCTCTACTAATCTAGCATTTAATAAACCCCCAACTCGTAGCTTCTGGAATAAGAACTCACTATTTGACAAAAATTGCTGGGAAAACTGGAAAATGATATGTCAGAAATTCAACATAGACCTACATCTCACACAAAACAAGGTCAAAATGAGTACATGATTTGGGCATAAAGGATGATACCATAAACAAGTTAGGAGAACAAGGGATAATTTACCTATCAGATCTTTGGAGAAGGGAGGAATTTATGACAAAGAAGAACTAGACAACTTTATGAAATGCATAATGGACAACTTTGATTACATAAAATTAAAGAGTTTTTGCAAAAATAAAAGCAACAGAAACAAGATTTTTAAAAAAGAAGTACAAAGCTAGGAAAAAATCTTTGAAGCCAATGTTTCTGATAAAGGTCTCATTTCTAAAATATATTAAGGACTATGTGAAATTTATAAGATTACAAATAATTTCTCAATTGATAATTGTCTACACAATATGAACAATTTCCAGATGATGAAATTAAAGACATCTATAGACATATAGAATTTTTTCATATAAACATAAGAAAAATGTTTGAAATCACTATTGATTAGAGAAATGAAAATGAAAATAATTCTGAGGTAGCACCTCCCCCCTCTCAGATTGGCTAAAATGACAGGAAAAGATAAAAATAAATGTTGGAAGGGATGTGGGAAAACTGGGACACTAATGCATTATTGATAGAGTTGTGAAATGATTCAAACATTCTAGAGAGTAATTTGGAACTATGCACAAAAGGCTATAAAATTGTGCATACCTTTTGACCCAACAATATCACTTCTGGGTCTATATCCCAAGGAAATCATAAAAGAGGGGAAAGGACCCACATGTGCAAAAAATGTTTGTAACAGCTCTATTTATGGTAACAAAGAACTGGAAAATTAGTAGATGCCCATCAATTGGGGAATGGTTGAATAAGTTGTGGTATAAGAAGGTAATGGAATATTATTGTTATATAAAAATAATGAACAAGCTAATTTTAGAAAAGCCTGGAGAGATTTTCATGAACTGACTCTGAGCAAAACAAGTAAAACCATGTATTATAAACAATAACAGTAAGAATGTGCAATGATCAATTATGAAAAACTTGGTTCTTCTCAGTGGTTCAGTGACCCAAGGAAATCCCAATAGACTTTGGATAGAAAATACTATCTATATCCAGCAAGACAGCTATGGAGATTGAATGCAAATCAATACGTGCTATGTTTTCTAGGTTTTTTTTTTTTTCTTCTCCCATGGTTTTTCCCTTTTGTGCTTTTTCTCTCCCAACATGATTCATAAAGCAATGTGTATTTAAAATTAATTAATTAATAAAAGAAAGACCCAAGTCCCCTATAAAACCTTTTCTAAGAGGCCCTGCTTTCTGTCACTTTTATCTGCTCAAATTTATTCTGGACTATTGTTTCTACTATAGTATTAATGCACACTTCACTGACATGCTGAATGTTTAGTTGAATGGGATAACCTAAATAATTTCAGAGGTTTTGTCTAAATATAAGATTATATTATCAATTCTATTCTATTGTCTAATTGTGCAGTGTACATTAATACTTTTGATAAGAAATCTTTTTATGATACTCTTAAAGATAACAGAATCTGGAAGAATCATTTTTAATGTTGTCTTCTATTTTTATATCACTTTCATTTCCAAGTATATCTCTCCTTTCACTATGCAAAGTATTAAAAATTTATTTCAAATCTCTTCCCCATCCCTACCCCAAAATACATGCGTTTGAACAACAGTCATAAAAAGGAGAATCTATCTCTCTCCGTATCTCTCTATCTATCTTTCATGCCAATACTTACAAAAAACTAGAGACTTATGAGAGAATAAAAAAGAAAGTGGACAAAGAAAGTAATTCAGCAATACTAATCAATATCTCAATTCAGCATGAAGAAATAGTCCATATTTCACACCCTTAATCTTCCACCTCTACAAGGAAAAGAAGATGGTTCCTTTTTAAATGTCTTTTTGGGGCAAAAAAAGTGTTTTTTTGTAATTTAATAATTTTTTTATTAATTTTTATAATTATAACATTTTCTTTGACAGTACATATGCATAGGTAATTTTTTAAACAACATTATCCCTTGTACTCCCTTCTGTTCCAAGATTTTCCCTTCCTTCCCTCCACCCCCCCCCCAGATGGCAGGCATTCCCATACATATTAAATATCTTATAGTATATCCTAGGTACAATATATATGTGCAGAACAGAATTTTGTTGTTGTTGTTGCAAAGGAAGGATTGTATTTGCAAGGTAAAAATAATCTGGGAAGAGAAATAAAACAAAACAAAAAAACAATGCTCAGAGTTTACACTCATTTCCCAGCATTCCTTTTCTGGATGTAGCTGATTCTGTCAATCATTGATCAATTGGAATTGGATTAGTTCTCCTCTATGTTGAAGATATCCACTTCCATCAGAATACATCCTCATACAGTATCATTGTTGAAGTGTATAATGATCTCCTAGTTCTGCTTGTTTCACTCAGCATCAGTTGATGTAAGTCTCTCCAAGCCTCTCTGTATTCCTCCTGTTGGTCATTTCTTACAGAACAATAATATTCCATAACATTCATATACCATAATTTATCCAACCATTCTCCAATTGATGGACATGCATTCATTTTCCAGTTTCTAGCCACTATGAAAAGGGTTGTGGGGCAAAAAAGTTAATTATATGTTTCATGAATATGCTTTGTCTCCCTGGTTTAGTTGCAATTTCTACTTGGAGAGGGATTTTCTAGCATCTAACATAATACTTTGCAGATAGTAGACACAGAATTAATAGTTGTTGGCTTCTTTTAATCTATGTATTGATTTGTATGATGAATAAATTGTTCTATTTTATGATGGATATACTTTCATTTAACAATTTTGCTTTTTAAGATTTATTTTAAAAAGGTGATTTAATTTTACATTTTAACATAAATTAGAATTACAGATTATTATGCAGGAATCTCTTACTGTAGGTTTGGAAATTTGCTTTTAAAAAGGTTTTTATAATTGTATTTCCACATAATTGTTTTTATTTGTAAATCTTTATATATATTTTTTAAAAAGATAGGTATTTTATTTAATATAATGTTTTATTAATTTTTTTTATCTCTACAATTTCCCAATGGACCTTTTCTCTAATGGCAGCCTACCTTGTAATAAAGAAAAAAGTCATTCAAACAAAACAAACATTTTAAATGTTTTTGAAAGCATAAGCAACTTTCTGAAGCCATGTGTAGATTTTTTAAAAGCAAATCATACTTATTAGTTAAAAACTTCCACTCCCACTCATAAAAAGAGAACATGCATGATCTATGATCAATTTTAATGGTAAATTATGTAACAGTAAATGTAATGATATAATATAATGTTAAATTAGGTTGATTTAGAACTGGTTAAAAATCAGTCACAATGTGCAGTCATTAACAAATGTCTTTCAGTATTTGAAAGACTGGCATGGGGTAAAGTGAGTAGCTATGTTGTTTGGCTCCATAGAAATGAACCAGGAAAAATATTGTAGAAGTTAACATTTTATTTTTATTTTATTTTAAGAAAATTTTTTAACCAATTAGAGCTATCCAAAAGTGGAATGAGGCTATTAGGTATGTGAGGAGGATAAATTCCCTCTCTTTGCAGGACTTTAAGGAGAGGAAGCTGAATAACCACTTATGATATATGTTAAACTTGGAATTCTTTTTAGGTATGGGCTGTATTAAATAACTGTTGAAATCACTATTACTAAAATCCTGTGATTCAGTGAAGAGACATTGGCAACTATTCAGTCAATCCCAAACTTGGCAGTGATTCTCCCTATAATACCACTAAAAAGTGGTCATCTAATTTCCATTAAGAGTAATTCTCCCAGGGAATTCCGTCTTAGTTTGGGAACATGTCTTCTAGTCAGACAATTTTCCTTTCTTTCAAACAAAAACTTTTCCTTTCTGTCTTTCTGAAATTTTCATCCATTGTCTTTAGCTCTGCTCTCTGGGGCTAAACAAAACAAAGTCTAATCTTTGTTCTCCAAGACAGCCTTTTGAACATGAAGACATATCTAAGATTTTTCATTAAATTTAAAATTGTATTATTTACAATTCATTTAGCAAAGATTCATATAAGTTTTACACTGGTACTTGCTACTCTAATTTTGCCACTATTTTTAAAAGAAGATAGACATTGAAAGTAGAGCAGACAGAAATAGAGAAAATGCTAAGTAACAAGCTCCCTCCCCTACCCCATCCTGGTCTGAGTACTATCCTTTTTTTGTGACTCATTACTAAAAAAAAAAAAAAAAAAAAAAAGAAGAAAGAAAATAAGATAATCTTTCTTTCCAGATGCCTGAGCAGATGTGTTGTCCTTAAAACAGATCAATGTATAAGTTCCCATAAAGGGGAAGGGCAGTAGGTCCTGGAATCATATTTCTTTAAGGGTACCTTCACAATGAAGAAAGTAACCTTTCACTGGAAATTTTCAAGTGTTGACTCGAGACCATCTGTCAAGGCTGTTGTAGAGAGAATTCTGACACTGTGTGGGAAGTTAGACTAGTTGACTTCTGTGGTTCCACACAGCTCTAAGATTATATGATTCTGTCCTCTTTCTATCTCCCCCAACTTCTACCTCTGAAAAAGAAAACCTTTTTCCCCATTGTTTAATCTATGAGCCATCTAAATGGAACTATAGGCATCCATCATTCCAAAATGACTTGATTTAGTATAAAACTATGCATTTATCTAGATGATATTCTTTTGGATATTGTCATTTGACTGGTAACATAAACATGTCCAGGATAATCTCTCAAATCTAAAAGAACTAAAAGAGTTAAACTAATAGAACCTCTCAATGTACTCTAAAGTTGTAAATGATAAGGACTGCTTTTTTGTTAAAATTTTATTATTATTTTTTATTTCTCCTCCAGCTATATATTAAGAAAATTGTTAGAATTCATTTTTACAAGAATTTGAATTGCAATTTTTCTTCCTCCCTTCCCTCTACCACCCCCTTTCAAAGATTATAAGCAATTTGATATAGTTTATTCATATGTTATCATGTAAAATATATTTCCCCATTAATCACAACTGTGAAAGAAGAAACATTAAAATGAAAAAAATATGAGAAAGAATAAGCTGAGAAAAATAGGCATGGATCTGTATTCAGAATCTATCAATTCCTTAACTGGATATGGATAATATTTTCTTTTACGAGTCCTTTGTATTTGTCTGAAACATTGTATTACTGAGAAGACCTGAGTCATTTATAGCTGTTCACCACAAAATGTTGCTGATACTGTTTTTCCAGCTCTGCTCATTTTATTTTTTCATCAGGATCTTTCCAGGTTTTTCTGAAATCTGTTAATCTTTTTTTTAATTGCACAACAGTATTCCATTACATTCATTTACCACAACTTGTTCAATCATACCTCAATTGATGCATATCTCCTCAATTTCTAATATTTTACCACCACACAAATGTTACTTTAGATATTTTTTCACACGTGGGTCCTTTTTCCTTTTTTTATGGCTTCTTTGTATTATAAACCTAGTAGTAGTATTGCTGGATCAAAGGGTATGCACAATGTGGTTGGCCTTTGGGCATAGTTTCAAATTGCTCTCTAGAATAGTCTGATCAATTCCATCAAGAGTGCATTAGTGTTCCAAATTTTCCCACATCCTTCCCAACATTTATTGCTTTTACTTTTTGTCACATTAGTCAATCTGAAGGGTATGAGGTGATATATCAGAAGTTATTTTAATGTGCATTTCTCTAATCAAAAGAGATTTTGAGCACTTCATCATATGTCTACAGGTAGCTTCAATTTCTTTATCTGAAAACCGCCTGTTCATATTCTTTGATCATTTATCAATTGGAGAATAGTTTGCATTCTTATAAAATTTACCCAATTCTCTAAATATTTGAGGAATGAGGTTTTTATTAGAGATACTTGTTGTAAAGATTGTTTCCCAGCTTTGTGTTTTCCTTCTAATTTTGGTTGCATTGGTTTTGTTTGTGCAAAAATTTTTAAATTTAATATAATCAAAATTGTCGATTTTTAATTTCATAATATTCTCCATCTATTGTTTGGTCATGCATATCTGACAGGTATATTGTTTCTTGCTCTTCTAATTTGATTATGATATCATTCTTTATTTCTAAATCATGAACACATTCTTAGGACATAGTATGAGGTGTTGGCCTATACCTAGTTTGTGTTTTGGTTACTTTTTGTTAGACAACTAGGTGTTACAGTGATAAAGTTCTGACTTTAGAGTTGGAAAGACTGAGTTCAAATCCAACCTCAGACACTGTATAAATTTGACAACTTTTCAATTGCAGTGCCTTTCATCCTTAAAGTAGAAATACTACCACTACCTACCAGATAGAGTTATTGTGACTATCAAAGGAAATAACATACACAAAATGTTTTGCAAATCTTAAAGTATTATAAAATGTTTTTATTTTAGCTATTGCTATTACTGAAATCTTTGAGAGTAGATTACTGAAATCTTTGAGAATAGATTACTGAAATCTTTGAAAATAGTCAACTTTTAATTTATAGTGTTTTTCAATATTCAGTTCTTTTATGGATTTATTTTATATCTTGTAAGTTTGCTAATGTTATTGATTCAATTGATTTTTAGTTGACTCTTTAGAGATTTTAAGTATACTATCATATGACCTGCAAAAAGTGATGATCTTGTTTCTTTTTTACCTTTGTCTATTTCCTCAATTTCTTTTTTCTTATCTTATTGCTATAGCCAGTAGTTCTAGTACTCTGTCAAATAGAGGTGGTTACAATAAATATTTGTTTCACCTCCAAACTTACTGGGAAAGATTCTACTTTTATCTCTGCTTCAAATAATAGCAGTTCTGGTTACAGATATGTACTCTGTATCATTTTATGGAAGGGTCCATTTATTCCTTTATTTTCTAATGTTTTTCACAGAAATATGGACTTGCATTTTGTCAAAAGCATTTCTGTAACTATTAATATATTTGTGTTTTTGGTCGATTTTGTTATTAATGAAGTCAATTCAATTTATATTTTTTCTTAGTATCAGACCAAACATGAATTCCCAGTCATAAAACCCACCTGGCCATGTTGTGTCATCTTTTTTGATATATTGTTTTTATCTCTTTGCTAGTGTTTTATTTATTTTTTTATATCTACATTCATTAGGGATTATAAAAGCTTATGCTCCTTTTGTCTTCTAAATATGCCAGACAGTATCTTTTAAGTCTTTATTGTTGCTTTCTTTTTGTAACATAGTGGAGGTATTAGAAGCTGTGCAATGATGTAGCTAACTTGACTTACAAAAGACTACTAAACAATCATCCTTTTTTTAAGCAGAGGAACTGGTTGGAAATAGCTTTTATGTAAAATAGCTTTTAATTTGGGAAATATTTCCTTGTTCCTTTGCACATTCCCCACTCTGCAAATTTTAATATCTCTTTCTCTTTCTGCATTTTTGCCAATTTTCCATCTTGCATATAGAATTCTGAAGTGATACATGGATTTATGGCAACTGCAGAGACTGCTGGAGAGAATGGTCTTTATTGTGTGAACTAAAATGAGAATTCAGATGGTTTCTTTTAGAAGGACATGCTAGTAGTGAGACTAACTTCTATAGCGGAAAAGACATTGATGCAACAGTTAGATATGGATTAAATGTAGAGACCTCTATAAATCATTGCCAATCAAAGGTATTTTAATATATGAATAGATTGGCTTTGGTACATGTTAGGATAATGCATTTCAGAGTTAGACAGCTGTGCCTCTGTGATACATTGTGCATTCATATTGTTTATGGAATGACAAATCTAGTCACACTTTATTTTAATTTTTCATGGTTCCCACCATAAGAAATATAACAAAACAGTATAAATGTCCCTAAGCATTTTTCAGCATAAATAGGATTTTTAATTAAGGAGAAATGATAATGACTGCATATTTTATTAGCTCCAGCTCATTTTCCCTCTACCCGCAGGTCTTTATTTAGTTTAACCTGTATAGAAATGTCAGAAATATTGTGATATCTCATATCACAAGTGAGTCTGTGGTAGAGATGGAGACTGATAGCTCAGAGACATTTTCAGATGGAAATCTTATTATCTACTTTTAGATTGTGTTTGGGGAAACCACTGTGGCTCCCCCCGCCCATTTTTTCCAGCTAAACATCTGAGGAAATTTTTTCTGGTTTGCTTTTTAAGACCTCCTTTGATCCCTGCTACTTTCATGTAATAATGTCTAATACTAAGCTATAGCCTTTATCACCATTGGTTTGAGTAATGGAGTTAGAGTTCCCAATTTATCAATTGATCAGAATAATGAAAATGTCAAGGATCTAATTTGAATTTTACAAATCCATAAGTAAAAAGGAAAGTATGTGGAAAATCTTTTCAAAAGAATTCTGGATGTTCATTTTTAAACAGAGTAATCAATATTGATTGTCTCTGACAAAATAAAAATGAGGTTATAAATATTTTACTTTAAAAAGAATATGCATCTGAAAGGGAGTTTTATTTTTTAATTAATTTTATAATTATAACTTTTTTGGCATTACATATGCATAGGTAATTTTTTACAACATTATCCCTTGTATTTCCTTCTGTTCCAAATTTTTCTCCTCCTTCCCTCCACCCCCTCCCCTAGATGGCAGGCATTCCCATACATATTAAATATCTTATAGTATATCCTAGGTACAATATATATGTGCAGAACCGAATTTTGTTGTTGTTGTTGTTGTTGTTGTTGCAAAGGAAGAATTGGATTCGGAAGGTAAAAATAACCTGGGAAGAAAAACAAAAAATGCTAACAGTTTACACTCATTTCCCAGTGTTCCTTCTCTGGGTATAGCTGATTCTGTCCATTATTGATCAGTTGGAATTGGATTAGCTCTTCTCTATGTTGAAGATATCCACTTCCATCAGAATACATCCTCATATAGTTTTGTTGTTGAAGTGTATCTCCTAATTCTGCTCATTTCACTCAGCATCAATTGATGTAAGTCTCTCCAAGCCTCTCTGTATTCATCCTGTTGGTCATTTCTTACAGAAAAATAATATTTCATAACATTCATATACCATAATTTACCCAACCATTCTCCAATTGATGGGCATCCATTCATTTTCCAGTTTCTAGCCACTACAAAAAGGGCTGCCACAAACATTTTGGCACACACAGGTCCCTTTCCCTTCTTTAGTATTTGTTTGGGATATAAGCCCAGTAGTAGCACTGCTGGATCAAAGGGTATGCACAGTTTGATAACTTTTTGGGCATAATTCCAGATTGCTCTCCAGAATGGTTGAATTCTGAAAGGGAGTTTTAAATGACACATATTAAATGTTATAAATTATACATAGGTATATTAATTTCTTATTGAATCATTGTGTTATGTCAATGGGACTCATGTCACCATTTCAATTTAACTCAATTCAACAAGCATTTATTGAGAACTTTCCATATGTCAGGGACATAAAGAATATAAAGGCATACTTTAAGAAGCAAGTAGAATCTTCAAAATGTTTTAAACTGATTAGAATTTGCAAAATGAGAACTTATATACTGACAGGATAAGCAGTTCTAGAAGATGCATTTTTGTAAGAGGTTTCTTTTTGATCACTGAATTTCAAATTTACAGTATGGTGGTATGAATTCACTTAAAGGATTGGTGCTGATTGTAATGAGATGAATGGAGGGTATTTAGAAGGAGCCAAGTGATTTGTTAAGCTTTGTACAAGAAAGTCAACTAGCAAGAGGTCATTGAGATTGAAGTGGCTATAATCTCTGGAAAATGGCAACAGATTCCAAAGGTACACGTGGACTTTGACCCAATTTGGAGTAGGAAACTCAAAGGACTAAATGAAGAAAGAATAATAGGGGGAAAGAAGTTAAGGCATGAGGCTCAAAAGGGGACTCATAGTAACAGGGTATAGTTGAAGAAAAAAATCTTGAAATAATAAAAATGGGAAGATAGGGCATATTCATTAAAAATAATTAAAGAAAGAAAGAAAGAATGAATGAAAAGCATGTATTAAATTATTATGTTCAAAGTACTGTTCTTACAGCTATGGATAGATATAGAAAAGCAATGCAGTCCTGGCTATCAAAAAGCTCATATTCTAATGAGGGAAATGATCCACATAGATGATTTTAGCTATAAGTCAGAGGGAAAGATTCCATGATTCTTTGGCTATAATAGAAATATAGATGATAATGCATCTTTTAAAATGTTCATTCTTACTGATTAAATTATATCTGTTTTTGATTTGAACCAATTTACAAAGACTTTGATAGTAAAAATTTTCTTTCCTGGTCTGCAATCGTTTGTCTCCATTGAGGAGAAAGGAGGTATATCTACAATGGTAGTTGTCAAATGTTATTTCCACAAGAATTCTTCTACTGGATGATAACTATAAAAGCTGGATTGTAAACAGGGTCAACAATAGGGAGAGAGCCACTCTTTCCAGAATTAGGATCCTGATCTATCTCCATCAGAATTTATAGGAATAGTAGCAGTGATCAGACTCATTTGGCATATGCCACCTATTTTCTATCAGGGTTCCTTGATACTTAGCTAAGGCTGGCTTGCTTGGCTGGTTTATGGTTGCTGGTTTAGCTGTTTTTTTCTTTTTTTTTCTTTACAGAGGTCATTTCCCTAGATGGTGGCTTCAGGGTCTAGGCTGGAAGCAGAGCCAGTAGTCTGAGGGCATTGCTATTCCTAGGGCTCATGCATTTATTTACCAGTCTGTCAGTGGTAGCTAATCAGCAGTTTAAAATGGAAATATAAATATATCTATTTTGGCAAGAGAATGCTTAAAAATTTTCAAACCACTGATTTCAGCAGTTATACTATTTTCCAAACCCAAATTTAAGCAAAAAAGTAAAGGGGATGTTAGAAATCTAGTGTGGGATTTGAATTCCCATGTGAAAAAAAGTACTAGACAGAATTAAATATTATCCAGTTCCTATTACTGACATGAGTCCTTACATGATGATGGACGAATGAGCTGGGTTGGTGCTTTCTTATAGAAACTGCTCCCACACTACATAACTCTGGATATGCAAATCTTCCTTATCAGTAGTGACAGACCAAGGTCTTAATTCCTCTGTGTTTTAATTCCTTGGCTCTGGGTCCTGTTTTCATTCACTGGATCTCTTTTATCAGGTACAGTATTTTAGCTCTCCTCTTACTCCTTTGGCTGAATCTCAGGGTATAATGAAAACTTCCAGAAGAACACCTCACTCTTTTGAACTATCATCTCTGATCCCCAAACAAAGAAAAACACCTGCCTTAGCTAGGAAAAAAACGTACAAACAAACAAAAAAAAACCCTCACACTTCATGAAGGGGAGCCATGGTGAACAAAAGTGCAAATTGATTACTTAGACAAAAAACTTTGAAATATTTCAAAATAAGGACAAATATTTAAAAAGAAGTTAGAAATTGTATGTATAGCACCTTGCAGGGTATTAGGGATACAAACACCAAAAGGAAGCTGTCTCCACTCTCAAGGTGTTTACTTTCTACTGGTGAGATCTCACTTAGAAGGCATCTCAGAAGTCATCTTGTCCAACTTGTACCTAAAGAAGAATCTCTCCTTTAACATATTCAATACATATATTCAGCTATATCTACTTAGTAGACAAACTTCTTGAGTTCATTCCCTCACCCCTCTCCAATGCATCATTAGATACCCAACTTTCTCTACTTAAGTAATTTTGGTGATGTATAATGAGCATTAGATTTGGAGTCAGGGGTCCTGTGTTCAAATTATGAACTTGTTTCTTTGTTTTTATATGATCCTGAGCAAGTCACCATCTCTCAATTTCAGTTTCCTCATCTGAAAAATGAGGGATTTGAACAAATGATTCAATGTTCTATTCTACCTCTCCACTTGCAATTCTTAAGCTGGTCCTAAGATTATTAACACAGTTTGTCACCAGGCCCAAACGGGAAACCTTTTTCAATGTATTTGTCAGTACTTGCTCTCTATTGACATTAGCTTTAAAAATACAGCATCACACTAAAAACACAATTATACACATGGAGGGAGGACTCTAGTGGAGAAAATTCTGAACCTTCATTAATAAAAGTAAAAGATAATAACACTTGGAAAAATCAAAAGAAAAACTAAAGAAAACAAAACAATTTAATGTGAAACTTTCTTGGGCACAGCCTTTGGGTATTTTACTATCAACATCATGCGTATATTGGAAGAAGGTGGAGAAAGGGAATGGGAAAAGGGAAAAATATAGTGAACTATGAAGAATTATGGAACAACTCATATATCCTTTCCCCCCTAAACATTTATTCTCTGGTGCATCTGTAATTTTTAAATGCTTTGGGTTCAGGTTTCATATAATCTGAGGGAAAAAAAAAAAGATGTCACAAAGTAGAATTCTAATGGAAAGTAGTTCATATATGATATGGTAACAAAGAAGAATCATGTGATGAAATAGGAGCCTAGCAAGAGAAATCATTACAAAGCTCTGGAAAATAAGAATTTAAAAAATACAGGGACTTTAGGAAAGGCATGTTAAAACTATAAAAGCTGAGAAAAAAGCGATACTGTAAATAAAGGAGAGGCCTTAATTAAAACATCCAGCTTCAGTTAATGTGAGTGTAAGTGCTATAAAAATCAGAATAAATTAAAGAGAACAATGGGAAATAAAGAGACTAAGTAAGATTTTTTTTCATGATCTTGTAGAAATAAGAGAGTAAATGAACTTCCCTATAAGAAAAGGGTTTTCCAGTAAAATGTTTTCTAGTCCATTGCTATAATTTAGTGACTTGGAGGCTTTCGTTAAAAAAAAAAGCAGGCCAATAATATTAAGAAAAATGACCTGTATTGGGGGACATAATATTTTCATTCACAAAAGGGAATGCATCAGGCATAACCTGAGGGAAGGAGAGAGGGAATAATCTAAACATTTAGGAGGGAGAGAGGCATTCAGGATAAATCCTAGTCTTAGGCATTAGGAGAGTATGCTTTAAGCCTGAGCAACTGAAAAAGTGCTGAGGTTTCAAGTGGAGGAATCAAGAGGTCACTCATGGTCTTGCAATATTTCACAGCTGTAAAACTTCATTATGTAAAGCTCTCATCACTCTTTTAGTGGATGGGCATGATGCCTCTGCCACCTGCACGTTAGGGTGACTCAGCAGATCTGGTAAGGGACATGGGTATAATGAGAGGTGATAAATTCCCAAGTAAATATAGCTGATTGGTTTACTTTTTATGATATCACCAGGATTGTCAATTAAATTTCAGTCTTTCTTCTCATTAAAAATTCAAACCTACCACTAGAAAATTCAAAGTGGGAGATTCTGGCATTGAAGATTTCAATATAGAACATTCCAGAAAAAGAGAAGGGTAGGTAGGGGGGAAAAGCTCTTTCTAAAATTGAGATAACATGTCCCAAATTAGTCTTAAGAACCAGAATTTTTGGACCATCATAGCACTAAGTAAATCATGACTTTGTACCATAGAGATACAGGAATTGATTTTTAAAAATTCTCTTTTGTAAAAATTCCAAACTAACTTTAATCAGATTTCAAATATAGTGGTAGAGGACAGAAGAAGACTGTCTATAAAACTGCCATTTTATATGATGTAACACTTATTTTTTAAAAATTATATAATAAACTGAAAATGCAACTTTCAAAGCTGTTTTTTTGTCAATTCCTTCTGGACTTATCTATTCTCTTTTTTTAGGGAGCCCCTATCCCTAGTACATCTCTTCCTTCCACAGCCTAAAATAAAAAAGAAGAAAAAGAAAAATTTTGCCAAGAAATTTTAGTAAAGCAAAAAAAAAATTCCTATATCGACTATGTCTAATACTATGCATCATCCATACATGATTCTATATCATGAGTCCATCACTTCACTGTCCAATGTGGGATAACATTCTTCATCATCAATACTCTGGAATCATGGATAGTAATTTAATTGATCAGAATTATTGGGTTCTTAAAAATTGATTACATTTACAATATTATTGCTATTGTAAATTCCATTAGATTGTGAACTGTTTTTTGCTTTCTTTTCTATATCCTGGCAAAAAGTAGGAACTGAATAAATATTTATTCTCTTCCTTATTTGCATTATTTTATTTAAGTCTTCCTAGGATTCTCTGAAAATGTTCTTTTTTATGTTCTTACAATGAAATAATATTTAATTACATTCATATAGCATGATTGTTTAGCTATTTCACATTTAATGACAGCCCCTTATTTTTATAGTTCTTTGACACAATAGAAATGCTAGTACAAACTTTCTTTTTGTATATGTGGACTAAAGTCTTCATCCCTTGATCCTGCTGGAGTATAGATGTAGTAATAATATTGCTGGATCTAAAGGGATAAATAGTTCAATGACTTTTAAGGAATAAATACTATTGCTTTTCAGAATAGCTGAATCAATTCATAGCTGCATCAATAGTACATTAATGGGATTGTTTTCTAGCAACCTTTCCAACAATAGTCATTTTCCCTTTTTTTCCTTCTTCCTCAATGTAATTAGTATGAAGTGGAAATTAAGTTGCTTTTACTGCTTTTATTTGCATTTTTAAATTATTAGTGATTTATACAATGAAGAGGTAGAGCTATGATGCTATGTTTAGAAGATAATCCATTTGATAAAATGAATTCAAATTTTGATAGGGTGAGAACCTACTTTTCAAATTACCTGAGAGGACCACGTTTCTATTTGGCCACGTGTTTAGAACTTTTCTTGTAGCATCTCAGTAGATCATCATTTGAGACTAGCCAACACAGGCAGGCTGGGCTTCTATGGAGTGTGTGAGGGGGTGTCAGGTATCTGGGACGCACTGTGTCAACATTGCTTAAATGAAACTTTTGGCTTCACTCAATATCTCCCTCTGAGGAGTAGTGGAAGGAAACACATAGTTTATATCAAAATCTGAATTGAACAGTTCATTTTAGTCAAATCTGAATAGCACTAACAGTAGCCTCAGGTGAGCAATTTAACTGCATGATGAATTGAGGTCACGTGGGAAGTTAGCATGAATAATTCTATGAAAGAAATATTCCTCATCCTAATTTTTCTTATTTGATGCCACATAAATTGCTGCTTAGTATAGCAATCAATCAACTTTCAATTAATAGACATTTATTAAGTACTTATCATGTACAATAGCCTCTGTGCTTGTCTCCAGGGGATAAAAAAAGCAAAAATGAAATAGTCCCTAGGCACAACAAGCTTATTTTTAAATAGTAGAGACAAGTACAAATATATATAGTGAATATAAACAAAATAAGTACAAGATCATGCTTGAGAGGAGACATTAGCCATCGGTGGGAGAAGGGATCAGAAAAGGTTTCATGGAGGAGATAGTCTTGAACAAAGTATTAAGACTGTTTTTATAGAGAACTCATAGAGGGCAAGAATTCATATGAATATCAGAAAATTTGATCTCAAAGTTTCTTTTAATAACTTTGGAATTGATTTGCGACTTGGGAGACACTGGCACAGAATCACCTGACATGGAAAACTCTCATCAGAAAAGATGAGGTGCTCTATGAGAAAAACAGAATTGAAGTAGCTCAAAATAAAGAGGAGATGCTCAATTTTTGAGAATCCACCTCAAGTATTCATATGGACTGTCTGTGTCTTACCTGTGGTAGAGCATTCTGAGCATTGTATTGGCCTGATCAGTCACAGCCAGACACACTGTAACTTGACTCTTACCCACTGATAGCATTTTGGTTTTCTTGAGGAACAAAGGACAGCAGCCAACTCATCTATGATCAAATGGAAGACAGTGTAAAATGCACTAAATTTGCAATCATGAATCCTGAGTTCAAATCCAGCTATGTCACATTTTTTGCATGTAATTTTGGCTGGGCTTATTAAATTCTTTGTGCCTCAGCCTCATCTGTAAACTGGGAATGACAATGCATCTACTGCTGATGTCAGAGTTATTGAAAAACACTATACAGATATAAGCTTTTGTTATTACTTTATTTTATTGTTCCTGATTGCTCTTTTCCCCAAAAGAGGATAATTCAGAAGAATTTAAATATATAATTCTAGGGAAAAAAGATAGGAAGCTTCTGAGAAGTGAGTAGAAAAGGAAAAATACATATCTCCTAATTTAGAATAAGGGAAGCTAGATAGTGCAGTGGATAAAGTACTAAGTTTAGAGTCAGGAAGACTCATCTTGTTGAGTTCAAATCTGGCATTAGACACTTACTGTGTGACCCTAAGCAAGTCACTTAAATTTATGTGCCTCAGTTTCTTCATCTGTAAAATGAACTAGAGAAGGAAACAGCAAACTAGTATCTTTGCTAAAAAAAATCCCAAAAAAGGTCACAAAGAATTGAACAAGAGTTAAATTCCTGAACAACAGAAATAAGTAATGAACTAATTCTCTAGTTCAGAGAATGGATAGAAACACACTATTCTTTTTTCTCTCTACTGCTTTCTCTCTTGTGATGAGATTAAAATAAAATATATTATAACAGTTGAGTCAGAAGGGTGGTGACCTTAGATTAGTGAAAAGTTGGCAAGAAGGATGTAGTTTTTCATGCTCTGAAAGAGTGTGACTTTTGCTGGACTAAAAATAGTGGGAAAAATAATGCTCTTGTCATCCCTGAGAACCTGGCTTGGCCTTCTTCTGTTCAGTCAATTGGTTTTGTAGCTATTAGGCCCCTTCTGATCTCCTTTTCTTATCTGGAGACTACTTCAGTTTCTTAACTTAGCCTTTTGGGGTTCCAGGCCAGGAATATAGAAAAACTTGTAGAGTTTTAACTTTGTAGCGTTACCTACTAGGTAGGGCACTGGACTTGCAGAAAATAAGACATAGATTCAAATCTCACCTTAGAATCTTACTATATATATATATAAGCCTGGGCAATTCCTTAACGTCTTCTTTTGTAGAACTCAATGGCATCTAAAGTCATAGGCCCTTTCAGTTCTAAAATTGTCATTCTTTGATTATAGACAATCCAAATACTATTCTCAACATCTATATGATCATGGACGAGACACTTCTTTCTAGAGTGCAATTTTTTCAGATTGTAAAACTAGGTCATAGGACTAGATGATCTCTCATGTTTCAGCTCTAGCATTCTATGAATAGTTCTGTGATCCTACTGCTGACAGTATAATTTTATATTCTTTATTTGTATGTTTTCTTGATGAATCTCCATTGATTTCTGAATGAGAGTTAAAATCCTTCATTCTAATGTTTTAATATATATTGTCAGCATATAGTTCTATGGGGGCCAATAAATATTTTCAGGTAGTAATTTCTTCTGACTTTCCCAGACTTTCTTTACAGTTTCCCTTAAATCTCATCATCCTGGAAGATCACTCTATCTCAGGACTTCTCACATACTCTGAGATAGATGATCTTGCAGCATCTCCTTCTTATTGGCTGGCATTCTCAGAACTTCTCTTTTAGGAAAATATCCAGACCAACCATGTTTTCATGTTTTTCTACCATGTTCAAATATGTTGTACCTTTATCTCTTTCCCCAGATGCATCTTTTCAGCTTCTTTTTATATTTTGCTTCCCTCCATTAGAATGTAAGCTCTAGGGAGCAAGAACTAGTTTTTCTTTAGTTTGTATTTGTATTCTTAGTATTTAATACAATGCCAAGGGCAGAGAGAGGAATGTGTCTGTGTCTGAGGAAAGGATGGAAGAAGAAGTGAAAGGAAAATACCTATCTTATTCTTAGGTCTATAAGTTCCATTAAATCATATTCTATCCTTTTTTTTGATTTTCTTTTTTTTAAATCTTCTTTTCTTTTTCTTAGGTTATACATGCACATTCATTTTTATACATTTCCACATGACTCATGTTGAGAGAGAACAATCAGAACAAAAGGGAAAAATGACAAAAAAAAACAGAAAAAATGTGAAAATAGTGTATGTTGATCTTCTTTTAGTCTCTGTAGTTCTCTCTCTGGATGCAAATGGCATTTTCCATCCAAAAATTATTGGAATCACTTTGGATCATTGAATTTCTGAGAAGAACCAAGTCTATCACAGTTGATCATATCTAACTTTTCTCTCTCCCTGCGTGCATTCTTCATGGTCTTTGCACATAGTTGCTTCTTAATGAATGCTTTGTACATTGAATTTGAGGCATAAAATGAATATTTGGAGTCAGCCTGAGAAAAATCTTACCTACTTTATAATTTTGTCTGGCACTGGCCCTGCTATAACATTTTTTGACAGTGGCTATCACTCAATTCAGTTTGGCTCAAATGCCATTCTATGCTTTGAATATAAACTAAAACGACCATGAACACAGATCATAGATCAAGAACTAGAAGAGTTATTAAAGGCCATGAAGTCCAACAACATCACTTTATAATCGATGAAATTGAGATCCTCAGAGGGTAAGTGACCTGCAGATCACCCAATTAGTATCTAAAGTTTGCATATGTATATATATATATATATATATATATGTATATATATATATATACATATATATATATATATATATATAAAATCTAGTATAAAAATTGATTAGCCCAGTTATTTTACACAAAGCAATACTCTAAAAAATCTTAATTTTCAAATCTTTATGTACACAAAATACCCCAAATTAGTTTTTTATACAGGAATATTTTTTTCAAATAATCTTGCTCCACCCTTAAATACAAGGAAGGAAATAAAAATCTTTAAAATAGTACATCCAAAATGAAATCCTTCATTATATGGTATGTTATCACTGTGTTCTCAATCTGCCAATATTTATTGTTAACATAAAATACAAAGAAAAGTTATTAAGAATCATGCTACAAGCATTCTATATTTTGTTCATAACCAATTTTATACTGTATCTATATTGTATTCTATACCTACAACTTAAATGCAGTGTCAAACATATACATACACACATATAACTCTTCTTCCACTAACATCTTTCTCTGAAACTCCTTATGCCATGACTTCAAAAGGACTCTAACCTATTAAAATTTGCATGGTATAAGGCAATGATTCCTGTTTTTAGATTCAAATAAACCAAAGTTTGAATTCTTCCTCTGACAATTAGTGTTTTAAAATGGGGAAGTCATCTATCCTCTATATCTTGTTTTTCTTCTATATAAAATAAAGCATGTGATAATAAATAATAATGTTAACTAACATATAGCATTTACTATGTGCCAAGTATTTTTCTAAATACTTTACAATTATTATCTTATTTGATCCTCATAATAAGCATTAAAAAATAGTTACTATTATCTCCATTTTATAGATGGCAAAAAGCAACTTGCTCTTTCACTTAAAACCTGTAATGTTAATTACATTTGCAATTAATACTTATAATTTAATATCTATAATGCCTATTTTACAGGGCTGTTTTGAGCATTAAATGCAATTTTATTTATATGTATATATATATATATGTATATATATATATGCACATACATATACATACATGTATATGTGCTTCTCTATATCTATATCTATATATTATTGAAAATTCTGAACTTCAATATGGAATGCCTACTTCACAGAATAATAATAATAAATATCTAGATCTATCTAGGGAAGCAACTTATATCTATATCTGTATCTATCTGTAAAAGATCCAGATTTAAATTTTTTCAATGTTTTTTTCCTAGTTTGATAGGAATCTGTGAAACCCTGTACTTTACTATCTCTGTTGTTAGTCACTTCAGTAAGATCTTACTCTTTATGACCCCATTTGGAGTTTTCTTGGCAAGAATAGTGAAATGGTTTGCTATTTACTTCAGATGAGGAAACCGAGGCAAACAGGGTTAAATGATTTGCTCAGGATAACAAAACTTGTAAGTATCTGAGACCAGATTTGAAGTGAAGAAAACAAATCTTTCTGACTTCAGACCTGGCATTCTATCCACCATCTATCTATATAGGTCCAGATAGTTATAGATGTAGTGCTACATAAATGTCAGTTTTGATCATTATTAAAGGTTTAGGCATACACACCCAAACTGGAAGAACTTCCCTATTATGGGAGTAGTCTTAGATTGAGAATCTGAAACAGATGGACTGAACAAAGCAAGCCCAGAGGCTTATCACTAGAAGTTTGTCAGATGATGAAATATTATTTTTTTTGTTCACTGCAACTAATTTTAATGGAAGGATATGATTTGTATTGTCAAAGAGAGTTTCCACAGTGCTGAAATCATGGAACCATCATATTTCATAAACATATTAAAGCACACACACAACCACACCCATATGTTAAGTATAAAGTCACATTCACCAATTCCATGAAAATGCCTGTAGACAAAATGAATAAGGTGAGGATTTGGGGGCTCTCCAACTGGATGCTGCTTCAGAGAATAGAATTCCAGGTTCTGTGACCTGATTTCTGAAATGCTACTTTCAAGAATAGGTGTCAGGCAGAGGAGCACAAAGGGGAATGTGGAGCACAGCTGCTGCTAACTTGATAAAATTTCTGAGATTTGAAATCAACTCCAAAATGCACTATTTAAGGCAACCAAGTTATTTAGTGAGTATGTTAAGAGGAAAGCTTTCTCAGCTGCATTCTACTAAATAGAATTTAAACTGCCAAAAAGTTTTCATGCGCTGGGTGTATGCTATTCTTCATATCTATTGTTCACTCTTAAAAGAGGCAACTTGTCTAAAAATCCAGTTTTCCAGGGTTTTAATGGTTTTTTGCTCCCTAAGAATCTTTTATTAAATGCAAATGTCCATGACAGGCATAATATACTAAATTGTCATCACCTCACACTTCAATGCAATCTAATTGACAGCTAATTTAGAGGATTTTTGTTATTTCTTAATTTTTGGAAGATGCAGTAAACACAGGAACAGTAATAGTTTGTGATAATCAGCTACATTTGACTTAGGTCTTCTCAGCGATACAATGATGAGAGCTAATTCCAAGAAACTCATTAAGGAAAATGCTATCTACTTCCAGAGGAAAAAATACTGATGGAGTTTGAATACAGTTTGAAGAATTATTTTTTACTTTTTTGAGTTTTTTTTAGGGGTAGTGGGGATGCTTCTTTTCCCTTTTGTTCTATTTCTTCTTTCTAATGTGGCTGATGACTCTTCTTTCTACACTTTCTAATGGCTAATGTGGCAATGTTTCACATGATTAACATCTGTATAACATATTGGATTGCTTGCTGTTTTAGACAAGGGAGAAGGAAGTGAATGAAAAATATGGAACTCAAAATCTTTTAAAAATGAATGTTTGAAAACTATTTTACATATAATTAGAAAAAAATAAAATACTATTAAAATTTTAAACAATGCATTAAAAACCTCTGAGCTGTTTGGTTCCACTAAAGAGCCTGATTTGGAGTCGGAAAGACCTGGAATCAAATCTTTCCACTGGCTCTGTATTCCTCAGTGATCTGCTTACTTTCTGAGCTCCAGGGATCTCTCCAATGCTATAGGTTTATACCAGTAGTAGGTGTTTACTCAGTGGGAAATTCCTATATCAATGAAATCACAGGTCCAGAACAACAACAACAACAACAACAACAACAACAACAACAACAACAACAACAACAACAACAACAACAACAACAGCAACAACAACAATAGCAACAATAGCAGCAACAACCAACATCTTGTGGTTGAGGAGTAAGAATGAGACAAGTTAAGGCCATCAAGCCAGTAGAGAGAAGTGCTGAAAGTGAGATGAGACTAATAAAGATAAATTCTGGCTTTCAATTTGGTGGCTTGTCTTTAACAGAAGACCTCAGGAAATCAGCCTTAGATAAATTATGTAGCCATTTAAGTTTGTCCTTGAAGATTGTAGTCTTCTCACTCTACAATTCTTTTCTTTCATCCCATATTCCCCTGGCCTTCATGCTTTTTTCTTATTATTGAGATTGATGCAAAGTAAAGGATTCTATGAACTCATTCGAACTAAAGTAAAAATGGCTGATACACTCTACTGTATTATCTTTACCAGTGCTATTTCTAACAGGGGACAAAAGTTTTAAGCCCAATTCTAATTGTGGAATCACAGGCTCCCCCACAGACTTTCAGACTAATAATAAGAGTTCACACTTATATAGAGACTTTAAGGTTCACCAAGTACTTTACATACATTATCTCTTTTGGTTCTCACAATAGTTCTATGATGTAGGTGTCAGATATTTTTATCTCTACCTGAAAGGTATAGAACCTGATGTTCAGAGAGGTTAAGTGATTTAATCTCTCATAAAGACAGTGAATTTTGCTGAGACCTGAAAAGTATGAGATGTTTGTCTCCAATAGCTAAGTGACTGGTATCTATGTTCAAAGGGTGTACTGATTTCCTTCCTAGAAGAGTAGGTCAAAGGGTATGAGGGATACCTCTCCAGTCTCAAATATAAGGGGCAATGAAAAGCCTTTTAAAAAGAAGGGTTCTCACTTGAAAACAAAGAAGAAACATGGTCTGAAGAGGCAAAGGAGAACTCTGACCAAAATTAGGAATCCGGAGAGTCAAAGAATATCCCACAAAGGAGAAAGAAACACATATGTAGCTCTTCCCAAATTAGAGGGAGCAGTGCCCTCTGAATTGGAAGCAGCTGCTAACACTCTAAGGAAGGACGATGGAGAGCCATGGGTGCTGACAGGTGAGAAATTATTCAAACAGGGTTAGAGGACAGAGAGGAGAAGGACAGCTGTTGACTCCCAGTAGAGAAATATTGACTCATCTATTTGTTGTCTGACAACAATAGTAAGATCTTTTATACTCCAGGACATGTATCCAAGATAATGACAGAACCTTCCAAGATCTGTTAAACCGCATGACTACCACACACTTATTGTGATTCATATGGGCACAACTGGTACTACCAGGAGGAATCTCAAAAGCATTGCTAAAGATTACAGAGTCTTGGGCTGAGAAATAGAAGACATTAGTGTCACAGATGGTGTTTTATTACTGCAGCCTATCAAAAGTAAGGGCTTCAAAAAAGAAAGGCATATTTAGAAAATGAGCAGCTGGTTAAAAATATGGTGTCTGATAATGGGGCTTTGTATTTTGGGGACATGACTTAAAGCATTATGACAGATTCCTAGTCAGAGATGGAGTTCACCTAATAAGAGATGGTAAGAATGTATTTCCCTGGAGTCTAGTAAATATAATAAAAGGGCTTTAAAGTGAAAAGGAAAGGTCACAAATAGCAAAACTTCTTGTGTATATCAAATGACCTATTTATCAAAGAAAAACCTACAATGTAGGGAATAGATTAGAAATTTAAAAGCCTAGAAGTTCACAAAAAGTGAAAATCCGAGCAATGAGTCTGAAATAGTTTGTGGCCTCATATGTCAATAGGCAAATGAAGAATTCATGGTTAGAAAGTGAGGAAATCCTAATACCCAGAAGCTAATTTGACCTGATCTGTGTCCTTGACATTTAGTAAGATAAGACTTATGAATGGGTGAGGGGGATGTGGCTCTGGGCAAAAAAAATTAATAAGAAACAGGAAATCAATTTTTAAGAGGATGGGGCTATACATTAAGAAGATATATTCAGGTGAGGAAATTCAAGAATTATAGGTAGAACCATGGAGAAGGGCATTTGGACAAAGATCAAGAGTGACAGAAACAAAAGTGATATTAAGACTACCTGGAAAGAAAGAGAACAGGGATGAAAAGTTTAGAAACAAATCACAGTACTGGAATGGAGGTATAATAGAGTAATGAACCATAACTTTAATTATTTCAACAAATTCTGGAATTCTCTTTGCCTAAACACTTCCCCCCCCAATTTTCTTAATAATAACTTCATTTATCAATAGGTGGAGGAAACAATAAGGGAAATTATAATTCTTACCTATAACTAGTTACTAGGGAGGGAAATTAAATGAATCTTAAGTGAAAGTAATCACTCCCTCTTAGAATCAATCTTAGAATCAAAAAAAAAGTTGGAAGAGTTCAAAGGGTTCAGAGAAAGAACATTATACACACACACACACACACATGTATAAATATAATGTGCTATTCCCCTTTTTACAATAATCTCCCACAGAGACTAAAAATACTCATTATATATTTAAGAGATAAATGAAATCTTGTGGAAATGGCAGTTTCGTTGGCAGCTTAGAAAATTTTTTACTATCATTGAGAGTTACTTATCTTTTATAAGTCTATAGAGTGATGGGTCGAAAGAAGCTGACGAGATTGTTTTCCTCCTATATCTGTAAAAAAGGTTGAAGAAGAGAGAATCAAGATGGAGAAATATTAATTCTTTTTTTCTTTAATTTTCTTCTTTTTTTGGCATGTTACATTTAAATTCCAAGAGGCCAACATTTCACATAGATTTCTATGGGGAATTTTACAAAACATCATTCCATATATTAATTCTTTGTTTGAAGGTAGATAGCATCCTTCTTCAGAGGTCCTTTATAGTTGATTTGAATGTTTATATAACTCATCATAACTTAATCATTTACATTTTTCTTTTAGAACAACATATCCATTCTATGAGGCATTCTATTGGTTCTGCTAGTATTTCATGCAAGTCTTTCCTTGTTTTTCTAAAATCAAACTGCTTATCATTTCTTATAGCATAGTAGTATTGCACCACAATCATATGCTACTTTTATATACCATACATATAACTTATTCAATCATTTGTCAATTTATTGACATCCCTTCCATTTTTAGCTCTTTGCTACTACAAAGAGAGCTGCTATAAATATTTTAGAACATATAGGACCTTTTATGTTTTTGCTGATCACCTTGGGACTTAATAATAGTTTTTCTGAGTCAGAGAGTATTTATATATGATTTTTTAACTCTTTAGGCATAATTCCAAATTGCTTTTCAAAATGGCTGAATCAATTCACAATTCCACCAACAATGTGTTCCAGTTTTTCCACATTCCCTCCAGCATTTATCACTTCCCCTTATATCACTATAACTATTCTAATAGGTGTGAGATGATATCGAAAAGTTGTTTTAATTGCATTTTTCCAAGCAATAATTTAGAGCATCTTTTCATATGACTATAAATAACTTTGATTTTTTTTCTTCTAAAAACTTACTGTTCATATCTTTTGAGCATTTTATCAACAGGGAAATGAGAGAATATTAATTATTTATAAAACATTTTAATTTTTATCTTGTGCAGAGGATGAAGAAGATTTTTGAGAATAGATTTTATTTGGTATTCTTAATTAATTAATTTGTGTGTTTTTATAAGTGAGGAAAAATTAGGCACAATTAACAATGTGATCTTTCTCACAGCTAATACATTGTAAATAATTCTCCTTTGTTTTATTATGTTGTTAATAAATGGTATAGCTAATAATCTTTATATTTGTTGAAGCCTAAGAGATTATAGGCTTTGAAATATAAGCACTTGCTTATAAAAAAGATACTTTTTTTCAATTTATTAAGAAATGATACTTAATAAGCCTGCTTTGTTGGAAACCAAGTAACTGATTAATGAAACTGATTATTAAAATTTTATTAATTAATGAAGAAGTTAACAAAACATATCCATGGTTTATCCTGAATAGATCATTTATGTATAATTCATCTAGTTCCATGCTCTAATTTTACAGTTGAGGAAATAAGTTCTGAAATGGTCAATAATTCTTTCAAAGTCACACAGTAAATGATGAAGGTGGAATTTGAATTCAAATTCTGTGACTCCAAGTTTGGCACTCTTACCATACCTCCCTCTAAATTAGGAGAAGCAGTAAGGTCATGAAAAACAAGGAATGCTCAAAAATGAAATTCTAAATACTATGGAAAAATTTTCAATGAATGGAAAAAGAGACAGTTACATAGGGAGACAAGATGTAAGAAACTCACAAGTCAATTTGCCTCAAATATAAAAAAAAATGTAGAGAAGATAGAGGGTGAATACAAAAGAGTGTCCACAAGAATTATTTTAATTGGACAATTAATTTGGACAAATAAGGTCACCAAAGTATTATCTGGGTGTGCTTTGGAGTTCTAAAAGTTACATTGAGGACAGGATGATTAAAAAAGAAAAAGAGTAAGGCTGGTATTCGTTGTGGATGGAACAATGGTAAAAAATGATGGCAAAATGGCAATTGCCCATCTGTTTTGTTTCTTTTGGACAGAAAAGCACATAAGAAAAATGGTTGGCATAAAAGTTGCTTTAACAATAAGTAATGACAAAAAGTCATTATGACTTCATCATGAACAAGCCATGCAAAACTATCCTTATTTCTGTTTGTGGTGAACTTACCAACTAGTAGATTGGGGGAGTATTGTAGATTAAATTTGTCTAAAAGTCATTTAAAATTTTACATAGTTTTCAGATGACTTTTTTAGGAAAAGATAATTTTATAGTTAGAAGGCAATTCAGATATCATTTAGCCTGACTATTTTCCATATGAGGAAACTGGAAGTCAAGTTAAATGATTTGCCTAATGTCACACATCTAACTAGTAGTAGAGGTAGAATTTGAATACAGATCCCTTTGATCCATTTTGATTTCTTTCCATTTTACTATGCTACTTCTCTTTTCTGATGCATTGCACTGAGAGGAACATTAAATAAAATACATTTAGATAGGTTCAGATCTGGTTGAATAGCCAGACCTAAAAAGTAATTATTGAGGATTCAATGTCAGGTTGGAAGGAATCTTTAAAAGAATGACCACGTGATTTATGCTTGGTTCTGTGCTGTATTATGGGTTTAAACAATGTCTTGGAGAAGGGTGAAAATGAAATGGTTGTCAATTTTGCAAATGAAAGAAAGTTCAAAAGAGTAGTTAAAACACTTTAGGAAAGAGTCTAGCTTTTTAGAGATCTTTTTAGATTTAAAGTTTTGGACAAAATTTATTAAGATGAAGTTTAATAAGAATAAATGTAGAGCTTTTCATTTGTTTTAAAAATTAACTTCATGAAGATAGATAAGGCATGGCCAATTGATGTTGGGATTTTAGTGCATTACAAAACAATATAAGAAAACAGTGTGATAAGATAGATAGGTAGATAGATAGTTCAATAGGTAGGTAGGTAAATAGAGACACACAGTTATGTCTACATTATTGTAGTTTAGATATATCAATAATTCTTATAAGGAATTAAATGGAAATTTGGAGGGAGTTTTATAGAATCCATAGATGACATGTGATGGCTAGTAGATGATACAGAAAAAGTTTAGAAACTCAAAAATGCATAAAATTTACATATAATATTATATAACATCAACATATTTTATCTTTTAATATTGTAATAATTCAAACTTTTCTAATATACAAAGAGAGCCTAGGTGTTGAGGATATGAGGGTAGTGTACATTCCTGCGATGTGTAAGGGATAAGTGTATATCTATTTCTATCAATCTGTCTAAAACAAATGAATCAGGTTGAATGACAGTTACTACAACTAAGGACAAAATAGTCTCCCTGTACTCTGTCTTGCTTTGACCACAACTTTGGTATGTCTTCTGGCTGTCACAATTTGTAAAGGAGCTTGAGCGCAGTTAGGGGAGGCAGACCCTTAATTTTGAGCTAGGATAGGACTTAGGATGGAATTGATTGACTAAATCAATAAAATTGTCTCACACCACCTAAGTAAGTGATTAAATACTATGCCCTGGATACTTTAACAAGGTGGAATACATTTCAAAAGAATTCTAACTGTGGAAAGATCTTGACCTATTTGGATGTCTCTGAATAGTCATTAGATGAACTGGAATGATAATTAACAGGAAGCATATCAAGACTGCCTGAAGAAAGTGGATCTACATATATTTCATAACACTTCTCCTCCATGAATCTCTTCTCTAGCCAAATTGAGCTGCTCTCATTCCCAATCTCTTGTCACCCTATCTGCTTAGGAACATTGTGTTCCCTACATGTGTAATAGATTCTTTCTTCCTATTGTAGTGGATAGAGTGCTTTATCTGAAATCAGAAAGATTCATCTTTCCAAGTTTAAATCTGGCCTCAGACTGTTACCAGTCATGTAATCCTGGACAAGTCAGTTAACCTTGTTTGCCTCCATTTCTCATTTGCAAAATGAGCTGAAGAAGGAAATGATAGACCAATCCAGTATCTTTGTCAAGAAAACCCCAAATGGGGTCTGAAAGAGATGGTCACAACTGAATAACAACAAATTTACCAGATTAAATTTTTTCCCTTTTATCTAGATCCATCAGGCATCATTCCATCAATGAATTTTCCCCTAAACACATCTCTCTTACTCCTTTCCTACTCAAGCTCTTTCTCTTCAAATTTCTTATAGCCTTTAACATATGGATTTCTCCCTTGAACTTACTGTTTTCTTGTATCATAACTATTTTTATATATGCTGTTCCCATTATTTCTTAAGCTCTTTGGGATACCTGACTGTTATATTTATTTCTTTATCCTCAGTACCTAGCACAAAAGGCTTTGCCCATATTCGATGCATAATAAACATTCAAAGGATTTAATTGAATGGCCTAGTTTGTAGTGCAAAATAAACATGAGCCACTGTTATTGTAACTAGAGCCAAAACTAGAAGAGGGCTAATGGGGCTTTGTTTATGGTAATAAGAAGGAAGGATGGATTTCTCCTTTTCCACTGGCAGTTCCCTGAAATGATGAAAATATGAAAACATTATTCCCTGAATCATAGGGATATTGACAAGTGTACCTTCTAGAATTACTCTAAAGGCACATTCTCTGGCATTCCCCACCCCCAATTACAAACTATGACCTGTAGAGGAGAATATATCTGGGAGATGGCTTGATTTGCTTCTTTATTTGTCACATATTGCTCATCTAGCAATGTAACAACAGTAGTTGACTTCCCTAAAGCCCATGCCCTTCTAATTAAATCCTTCTACAGATAAAAGATGTTTAAAAGTCAGTTCAACTTTAACTTATTAAAACTTTAAACTGTACAGAGATTTTTTTTTAAATCCCTGTGTGACTCATATGGATTTTTAAACTGAAAGAGTTGGATATGATAGAATAAGAATTAGTTGTACCATGATTAAATAGTAGGCCTTTGTAATGTTTATTTTATTCCTATCAATATTGACAGGGACAAGACTTTGCTAACGCCTCATTTCATTATTTACAATTGTGATTATGTACCCTACCTAGCATCTAAGAGATGGAAACTGTATTTGAATGAAAATTATCCAAGTAGGGTCAAATATCATTTCAGCATTAAGTAGGAAAATTTAAGCAAATAACTTCTATTATGCTCTGGAATTTTTTTTTTATCAAGGCATGAAATTTAAGATTGGCTTCTTTGTAAAATATCTTTTAAGAGGCTTTAACATTACTTTATAATGAAAAATATTGTTAACTGATGGTTTACAGGATATAATAACAGAGATTAATTATAACATACTCAGTTCTGTCCAGTGTTTGCAATAATTACTCTCAACATTGTCAGCAGGCAGAAAAGTGCCTAACAAATATTATGTGATGAAGATAATAAAAGTGATTGTGTATGAATGATCTGTCATTCTATTGCTTTGCAATTTTGTAAATGTAGCAAAATACCAGATGATTCCCATT
Organism: Sminthopsis crassicaudata; assembly: GCF_048593235.1. Lineage (NCBI taxonomy): Eukaryota > Metazoa > Chordata > Mammalia > Dasyuromorphia > Dasyuridae > Sminthopsis > Sminthopsis crassicaudata. Next base: position 612,274,921 of record NC_133617.1, on the reverse strand, counting down.
ACTCCACAAATCAATTGCTAGTTGATGTCATTTTTGTAAAATGATTGAATCAATGCCAGACTCTTAGCAAGATGACAGTGGCTATTAGAGAACTGGAATGATACTGATTATGTTTGAAGTTATTGGTTCCAAGGATCAGATCAAATAATCCGCAATTTGATTTATGACACGGAGGGTGAAAAGAAAATGCACTTCTCCTCCTTTTCCAGCCCCCCCCCAGCAGCTCTGTATTAACATTTAAAAGAAAGACAAAAAAGTGATCAGTTTCTGTTTATAAAAAGAAACAAAACAGATGGAAAAAACCCAAGCCTATTTATGATTTTATGGATCCAATATAATTTGATTTTCTAAAAGCCTGGTCTAGCATCTTTTATCCCAATTCAATTAGATGAAAAATTCAAGTCACGTTGAGTATTTCTTTCAAGACACGTGAATTTGATGACTTTTGTCCCTTTTCTCTCTCTCATTTTTGTCTTGGTGGCCATGATGAAATAATCTATAAGAATAGGTAGATGATGAAGCTGAATAGAATTTCTTGATGATTGACCATAGCAATGGTCAAAATTCCGAGCACCAAATCAGCTAACTGTGGTGAGGATTAGTACACTGGGAGACCGGTGATTGATGAGCACCTCCTATTCTTAGAATCCAACACAACATGACACTTCCTTCTACCAATGCAATTGAAATATGAGATTGGAGAATGAACTTGACTTGAAGTGAAGGTGCTCTACTGAGGGAAAAAAATTAGAAGAAAAAAAAAAGACTTGATTATAAGCACTGTGATTGGGACCATGATAACTCTAGTCTAAGGGGAGCATAAAAGGCTGTTTTTAGATTTCTCTCTCTTTTTTTTTTTTATTCTGACATCATCAAAGATGACTATTCTCAACAATATTCCTTGTGCAGTTTCTATCTATTGCACTTGTATTTCTAGCTATAGGGACATGGAAGAGATAAAAGAGAAGAGAGATTATAGTATGTGGATGTACTAAGTACATTAATATCATTTCCCCCCAAAAGAGCCTATGAAAAAATAAAGATAAATATTGAATCACATTTTCCTGTGGAATCTAATCCACTGTGGATTACTATGTGGAAACTAATGAATTTTATTGTTAAAGACATACCACAGGATCAGCCTTCTAGGGGAAGCTGAATAGAATATTTCCCTACTTCTTTCCAATGCTTTCTTCAACCTGTTTACTGGATGCCTAAAATTCTAAAATTAGAGCTTTTAAATTTTTTTCTTCTGCTTGCTTAATTGAAGCAGGAGTTTCATTTTCAATTAACTTTTAGTATAAATAAATTATCAGATCTTCTTAGAATCCCCAAAGACAAATTTGACCTATGTCACAATTTTGCCCAGGGTGAGCTTTAAAGAATGCGAAGATTTGTTTTTTCAATGTTTTTTGTTTGTTTGTTTGTTTGTTTTTTTATCAAAACAAATAATGATGATGGTGACAAGGAATGATCCTATAGTAAACCAGTTAAATGAGTCTTATGATTAATAGAACTTCAATTAAATTCTTAGTCTGGACATATTCTAAGCCTTAATGATATTGTTTAGGGAATAAATATAAACCCATGGAAATAGAATGAACATCCCCTGGATACCAGAACATATCTTTATCTATCTATCTATCTATCTATCCACTTATTTCTGCATGCCAAGTATCTTTTTTTATTTTTCCCCAAATTAATATTTTTAAAGAAAAATAATAAAAAAAAAGAAAAACAGAAATGGAATACAAAGCAAAATGAAACAAAACAAAACATTGTCATGTACCCAAGAGAATATCAGGGAGGATTAAAAACATATAACAACAAATACTAGTTCAACAAAGTATACATATACATATTACTAGAAGAAATTATATTCATAAGTGCCCATCTTTACCTTTTTGTAAATTGATCTTTTGTTCTCTGCTGCACACCTTTTTTTTTACTTTATTCTTTCCCTCCCCTTTCATCCCCCCAAATCCCAAACAAACTATAATTAAGAAAGGAGATATGTTTCCTATCCCTGCTGACTCTTTGCTTTAATTTTGCTCTATAACAAGCCTTGCTATTACTTAACCTCTCCCAATCCATGGATCCTTCTCTTGTCTTCTCTCACCTGCTTCCCTGTCCACCCATCTCTTTCCCCTTATTTCTTTATAGACTTTAGAGGGTGCTGCACCCTTCATGGTATATATGTAGCCTTGCTTATTTAACCCATTCTCAATGTGAGTAGGTTTTCAGAACTATGAGCCTTACTTCCCCCTCTAATATATTTTTGTCTATTTACCTCTGCACCTCATTTGTATGTATTTTACCTTAATTCTGCCCCAATCTTTCTTTTGAGCTGTTGTATTGTTGATGTCAAACTTAAACATATGCTATAAATTTCCCACGTAAAAAAAACAAAACAAAACAGTTTATCCATGTTAAGTTCCTTTAAATTGCTCTTTGATATTGACCCTTATATGTTAAATGTTCTGTTAAGTTTCAGTTTGATAGAAAGTCCTGAAAAATCTGCAAGTTCATTGAATATCCATTTTTTCTCATTCAAAATTATACATAATTTTGCTGGATTTATTTTTTAACACAAGCCTAGTTCTTTTGATTGTTGGGAGATGTGATTCTAGGACCTGCAGTCTTTTATTGTGGCTGCTGCTAAGTTCTGTACAATTCTAATTCCAGACTATATGAATTGGTTTTTTTCTTGCTTTTTAAAAAAATTTCTCTTTGATTGGGGTTTTCAAAATTTGTCAATATTCCTCTGTTTTCCACAAAGTAAAACTACCTTGTTGAGATAGGGATAGGTGGATTTTTTTCTCTTTCTACTTTCCCCTCAAGTTCTATCACTCTAGGATAATTTTCTTGGATTTTTTTTTTTGGTCACAACTTTCAGGCAGTTTAATTATTATTATATTTTCTTGTCTTGATCTGTTCTTCAGCTCTGTCATTTTTCTTATAAGATGTTTCACATTCTATTCGACTTTTTCATTCTTTATAATCTGTTTTGTTATTTCTTGGTCTCTTATAATTTCACTGGTTCCTCTTGGTCAATTCTAATTTTCAAAGAGTTATTTTTGTCTTTGAGGTTCTGTATCTCCTTTTCTGGTTGATTAATTTTTTTTCAAAATCTTGTTTTTCTTGGATTTTTTTTTTAGTTTTTACTCAATGTCTATGACTTCTAAATTCTTTTTTGAGTTCTTCAATAAATTCTCTCCAGGCAGGGAGCCATTTAATGTTACTTTTTGGAGTGTAAGCTTTTTTTTTTTTTTTTTTTTTTTTTTTTTGTACTTCAATGTCCTCCTCTGAAGATGAACCCTGGTCTTCCCTGTTCTCATAGTATGTTTCTATGATGGGGTTCTTTCTTCTTTGATGGCTCATTTTTTTTTAAAGAAAAAGAGATATTAGTATAAGCACCTATAATCCTGTGATGGGGGGAATGGTGTCTCTGGCTTCTCAAAACTTCTCACAGTTCTTTCCTCTGACCAGTAACCCCAAACCAAAAACTTCCCCCTCCTATGAATGCCCATAGCCAGCAGAAGCCCTGTTTCATTGGCTCTTCCTTCATGGTGTACTTACTCCTTTTCCCCCTCCTCCCTAAGTGTTCCTAATCAGTTGAGGTTCCCTCACTCCTCCCAGACTCAAAGCCAGACTTGACAGTCAGGGTGGTGAAAGTCTCTGTGGTTCCTGCTGAAGCTCCAGCCATATGCAGATCACTTGAAGGCTCCCCACTTGGCGTTTCTGTGGAGGTGCCTTTACATAAATTAATCCTCACCTAGGTCTTTCTTTGAGGCTTCTCTGGTCTTTCTTCAGATCTTCTCAGGAGGACACCTGTTCTACCCCAAGTCTTCTTAATTTTTCATAAGTCTATGTTTTCCCTGAGGTGCAAATTTATCTTATTTTGGGAGAAATCAGACGAGCTTGAAATTTACCAACCAACTCCACCCTCTTCCCAGAATCCTCCCCCTAGACCATGTTTTTAAAATCTGGAAAGCAACAGTTTTCCACTTAGTTTCTGGGGCTGGGAAGATATTGGTCTTGCTTTTTAAAAAATTGTTTACATCTTAAAATGATTATGGTTTTATTTCTTGGTTGATTATATTCCACTATTTATAACTTAAAAAGATATGGCCAATATGATACAGTTGTGGACTAGATTTGAATTCAAAGCTCTAGGTCAATGGTATCTAGAGTTTGCACCAGACATTTTAAGATTTACTTGTTAAATTTTTGATGTGAGAGTTTAGACCCTGAAAATCACCAAATGCTATAAATTAAGGTTTGGTTTATTGCACTGATGATTTGTAGGCTTAACCAGGTGATAAAGAAAATGTTAAGTATGTGATTAAATTTCAACATTTTTTTCTCCAGAGAGCCTGTTGTTAAACATTTATCAGTATATATTTGTTCTAGTTTCAAATTCTGCCTCTGCTAAACATATGACTAAAGGTAAAGACTACTCCTTTTACCTAACTCTGTGACTCAATGTCCTTGTCTATAAAATAAGATAGTTGGATTGTATGACCTCTGTGGCCTCTTTTCAGCTCCAAATCTGTGATCTAAGAATTGATCATGAAGCCATAAGTAGCAAAAATGGACAATGCTTTTGTCTGCCCATGCAGGCGTACATATGTGCGAAGAAATAGAGAGGCTTTTTATAGGTGATCTTAGTGAATACCATAAGCCCTCAATAATTGAGGGAAATATTATAAAATAGGACCATTTTGATAGTACAAAATACCAGGTAAGTTGTGATGGTGGAGAGGACTTTCTATAAGGTAATTCCTTATGCTGTTTTAAAAAAAAGGTCAAGAGAAAAATGGATAGCAAAGATGACTCAGAGTGGAAGCAACAGCTGATGGAACAAGAACCTTGTTCTTCTGGTTCATCTGAGAAGAGATATCAAATAAGCAGTTTCTTTGGCAAGCAGCCACTCCATTTGTTAAAGCAGGCCTTGCAGAGGCTTTAGGTTCCATGAATATAAATATGCATGGGAAGGGGGAAGATGGAGATACAAGTTCAATAATGCCATAATATGCTGATCCTTCATGTTGTTCCTTTTTCAAAATTACTACTAAATAAGTGTTTGGAGGGTGTGGGATTTTAGTTCTTCTTCTTTTCTCCTTCTCCTTTTCTTCCTTCCTTCCTTCTCTCCTTCCTTCCTTCCTTTCCTTCCTTCCTTTCCTCCTCCCTCCCTACTTCCTTTTTTCTTTCTTTCTTTCTTTCTTTCTTTCTTTCTTTCTTTCTTTCTTTCTTTCTTTCTTTCTTTCTTTCTTTCTTTCTTTCTTTCTTTCTTTCTTTCTTTCTTTCTTTCTCTCTTTCTTCTTCTTCTTCTTCTTCTTCTTCTTCTTCTTCTTCTTCTTCTTCTTCTTCTTCTTCTTCTTCTTCTTCTTCCTCCTTCCTTCCTTCCTTTCTTTTTCTCTCTCTCTCTTTCTTTTTAATATAAAAGTAAGCATAACAATGATTTTTACAATCACGTATGTGTATGTATTTTCCCGGTTTTCATTGACTTAAATCAAAAACTCTGAATGGAGCTTGCCAATCACTTTTACTTCAATGTGACAATTAACATAGAATAGAAACTCTTGCATCTACAAAAAGTATTATGACTATCCAAATTATTTGAAATTCAGACAGGAATCTGATTTTTATTCTTAAATTAAGGTGGTGGGTTTAAATAATATTCACTGTAGGACTATCCTAAAAACGACAGAACTTTATAGCTGACATTTTAGAACTTTCTTTGCAACAACCCTGTGCATTGGTATCCATTTTAAGATGAGGCTCAGAGAAATCAAAATGCTTTATCTAAGGTTTTACTGTCATGGAGACACTAGAACTTGAACCCATGCCTTGTAACTTTTAAGCGTTTTTTTTTATTACCTTGTGCTATCTTTATGGGAGGCTGCTAAAAGGAATAATTTCCTCTTATGGAAAATAGAGAGCTCATCTCTAGCCAGCTTTGATACATCCTGGCTAAGGATTCAGGGCAAATCTGCATTAAAAGAGCTTTAATTTTTATTGGAAGTTCCTTCTACCAATGAAATTATAGATTTAATAAAGAAAAAGATGATGGCTAGTCACTAATTTAGTCATTCTCTGTGTGACTGTGGGTGAGCCAATTCAGTTGTATAGGCCTCTGTTACTCCATTAGAAAATGAAGGGATTGGATTAAATATCCTTAGAGGATCCTTCTACATCTAATGCAATGATACTATTCTGTGAGGAGAAATGAATAAATGCACTGAGAATAGAAAAGAACAATCTAAGATAATTAAGAAGTATTAATGACATTACAGACAATGGGCAAAGTGAAATATTCATTTATTTTATATTTAGTAATTTCTTAGCTAAATTGATGGCTTCACGCCATCTGATGGAAATCTATACAGCATTTAAATTGTAATCTCAAATCTGAATGAAATGTCATTTATTTTTTTCTTCCATTTGGGTAATCAGTGGAACATATCAGACATGAGCAACTGTGTTAAGTCACATTCTGCAAAAGAGAAAAATGCCTTCCAGTTGATAAACATCCAAGGGATGTGAGGAATGCTAATAGCCTTGAGGAAGGTTGGAGGAAGCCTTAAGTTGACTAGGCTAGCAAGTAGTCATCAGGCTCATATGAGTAGAAGGATTATTTGGAGTCCCTGGATAAGGATTAAGTTTGGCTGTAAATGCGTTAATAATTTGTATTGGCGAAACAAAATAGTATTGAAGAGGTAAGTCCGTAGGCAATTATTAGAATTGTTGCTATAAGAGAGTGTATTACATGATGAAGAGTAGCTAAAGGGTAGCTGGGTTCTAGATTCCTCAGCAAGTAATTCTTTGCCTCTTAGAATATTTCTTTAACCATCCTCCTCTGGACAGTCATAGCCCTACCTTAAAAATGGTTTTAACAGCACTGATTTTCTTATCTTGAGAATTAGGAGAATAAGGCCATTATCTCCAATGGTTAGACTCAAGTTATTCTAATAATAGAGAATTATTCTTTCATTTAAAATTAAAACAATGCTACACTCATACAAATAGACACACGCATATAATGCATAATACATCTGGGCACACATGCATATAAGTACATTCAGTTTATTCAATTCTTCATGATCCTATTTGGGATCTTGATAGAGTGGTTGGAATGGTTTGCTATTTTTTTTTCTCCAATTCATTTTACAGATGAGAAACTGAGGAGAACAGGGTTAAGTGATTTGGCCAGGGTCACACAGCTAGTGAGTATTGGAAGCAATAGTTGAACTCAGGCACATGGTCTTCTTAATTCCAGGTCCAGACTCTATCGATTGTACCACCTCACTGCTCTATGCATGTGCAAAATATACACACATATAAACATGTATAATATACACATATATAACCATGAACATTAGGCATATATACATATACACAAAATCCATATTGTATACATGCATATATAATACAGAGGAATTTAAAGTAAATAATTTAGTAAGTGCTCAATCAGTATAGGAAACTTGGGCTGTATTGACTCAGTGCCAATATAACTAGTTAAGTTTTTAAAAAGAAAATCAACCAAGTGAGGTTTTTATCTATATGACATGACATCAAATGGCCAGTTTGACTAATCTTGCCCCCCTGGTTGTTTTGGTATTTTGTAGATTACACAGATTGATGTTTGAACTGAAAGAAGTCCAAAGCCCAGAGACTATCCTTATCCTCCCCTCCCTCAGAATACCATAAGAAAATGATATTTCATGGAGGGATTAAAATGCCTTTGATCATATATTTTGAAGTTTGGCAGGATATTGCATTTTTAAGGGGGAAAAACAAGATTTTTCAGGAATAAACCTATACTCCCAGCTTATTAGGAATGCAAATCAATCAGTATAGGGCCCCTTGATGTTACCAGGCTGGACAAAGGGCATTTTTTGGATATGCTTGATGGCACTTTATTCTTTCTCTTATTCTTGGTCTCTTGGAATCCCTCTGTCTGTATGATACTTAATTCAGAAGCTTCCTCCTATATGAAAACTTTCCAGATCTCCCTGGGATTAATGATCTCTCCCTTTAGAAATTACTTTGCCACTTTTGTAATTATTTACTTGTATACATGGTATACCAGTTGAAGGGAAGCTCTTTGAAGGTAGGGACTTATTTTTGGTTTTGTATCTCCAGCATCTAGCGTGATACCCGGGTGCAGTAGACAATTGTTAAATCTTGTTGGAAAAAACAGAATTGCTATGTACCTGGGGTGGGGGGGTGCATTTCAGCATGTATACAATTTTTGCAGGAAGCATATAGGGCAATATGTAGGGAAGGTCTTTGTGTAAGCAAACTGGAACCTGCCTTCTGACTATTATTGTGCATGAAAAATATCATAGGGTAGCCCCAAGTCAGCACATTGAAATCCAAGTACAGGCTGGCTGGCAGCCAAAACCAAGCCTGCTGAGAGCAAAATTTGAAAGAGAAAAATAAAGCCACTGAATAAGGTGAAGCCTGATGGTAGGTATGGGGACTGTTTGAGGCTAGCCAGGGAAAGAAAGGTCAAGGTTTGTGCTCACACTGTACCTGCAGAGCAGAACCCACTGCTGGCTGTCCTAGTTTTGCCAAATGTCAGGGTTTTTCTAGTGAAGCAAAAGAAAAATCTAATCAGTTGCAGAGACTAAGCCTTCTCAAAGCAGCAAATATTCTACAACATCAAAATTATTTATTAGTCTGCCAATTTTTATGCTATAGGAATTTCTAAAGCAATTTATAATAACCCCTTGAATTCCTAGCCAAGAATCTTCCCCACATGCAATTAATACAATGAATAGGAGTGTCTCACTTATGGAAGCCATGTCAAGCTGACCTTAGCCAGCCATCCCATGAAGCCCAGTTATCAGGCAAGATATTGTGGATGACTTAAGGCTACAGCAAACAAATTCTCATACATGTGATCCCTAAAGTAGACATTCACAATCTGAAATCCATGAACTGTTTTTTTTTTCTTTCTTCCTATGTCTCAACAATTTCAATATAACCTGTACCTTTCCTAATCATCCTAGATATTTTGTTTATTTATTCATTCATCCAACTATCCATCTACCCATCCATCCATCCATTTATTTATTTGTTTCTTTAGTGAGGCAAATGGGGTTAAGTGACTTGTTCAGGGTCACAAAGCTCGGAAGTGATAAGTGTCTGAGGTCCTCTTGAACTGTCCTTCAGGGTCAGTGCTCTACCCACTGTACCACTTAGCTGCCCTACCCTAGGTATTTTATTTCATGCATTCACGAACATTATTATGAGGAGTTCATGGGCTTTACCAGACTGCATGACATGAAAAAATTTAAGAACCTTTTTTCCTAGAGCTAAGAAATCTGTATAGTATCCTATAATAAATGAAGAGCCACTAAAGAATTTTGATTTTGATAATTATTTAGTCAGGCCTGTGTCTTTGGAATATTATTGTTTGCATTGCTATGGAAGGCAGATTGATGTGTAAGATACAAGAAGAAAGTAGATCAATTAGGAAGCTAATATTGTAATCCAGATGAAAGGAGAACTGAACTAGGTAGTGGCTGCATGGGTGGAGAGAAGAAAATGAATGGAAGGGTTAGAAATTTTTATTATTATATATTTATTTTTAAAAATTTTTAAAAATAATTTTATAATTATAACATTTTTTGACAGTACATATGCATAGGTAATTTTTTACAACATTATCCCTTGTACTCCCTTCTGTTCTTAATTTTCCCCTCATTCCCTCTACCCCCTCCCCTAGACGGCAGGCATTCCCATACATATTAAATATCTTATAGTATATCCTAGGTACAATATATATGTGCAGAACCGAATTTTGTTTTTGTTGTTGTTGCAAAGGAAGAATTGGATTGGGAAGGTAAAAATAACCTGGGGAGAAAAACAAAAAATGCTACCAGTTTATACTCATTTCCCAGTGTTCCTTCTCTGGGTGTAGCTGACTCTGTCCATCATTGATCAATTGGAATTGGATTAGCTCTTCTCTATGTTGAAGATATCCACTTCCATCAGAATACATCCTCATACAGTATCATTGTTGAAGTGTATAATGATCTCTTAGTTCTGCTCGTTTCACTTAGCATCAGTTGATGTAAGTCTCTCCAAGCCTCTCTGTATTCCTCCTGTTGGTCATTTCTTACAGAGCAATAATATTCCATAACCTTCATATACCATAATTTACCCAACCATTCTCCAATTGATGGTCATCCATTCATTTTCCAGTTTTTAGCCATTACAAAAAGGGCTGCCACAAACATTTTGGCACATACAGGTCCCTTTCTGAAAGGGTTAGAAATTGACCATGATATTAGAGAATGAGAAGAAAGAGAAGAAGAAAAGGAAGAAGAGGAAGAAAGCAGAAAAGGAGATGATCATGAGAGGACTGATGGTAGTGGTGATGATGATGATGATAGTTATAAAAAAGATGATGATGATAATAGTAATGATGATGAGTCTATCAGCTCTGCTGAAAATATTATTTTTATGTAATTCTCCTGATAGCAAAATAGCTAAAATCTTGTGTATTAAGTAGATAACCCAGCATGCTATCTTTTTGAAAAAAAGTCAGCTTCAATGTTATTTGATAACTTCAACCTAGATACAAGAAAATGTTTTGTTTTGTTTTTAACATTTTGTTCCATTAAATTATGCAGCATAAAGCAATTTTGCTCCTAAAAGTTTTCCCTCTGGTATTTTCAACTTTTGCCTTGTTCCCAGTTGCTCATTTTTGCCTCATATGTTTTCTTTCTTTTGCTTGAATCATTGTTTTTTTTCTGACAGCCTTTTCCCCCCAGTCTCTTTCCCTGCACATAATTTTTGGTTAATTTTGATTTTCCTCCCACAGTATTACTTCCACATAAATATTTACTGTGTGTGGTAATAGTTGGTAAAAGCACAAGGACTTTTGCTGATGCTTATATCTTTCCCCTTGTTTTCATATCAAGGTATTCAATGAAGATAGAACACTTGACGAAAATAGTCATTCAAAAAATTATCCTGGGCTTTTTTATTATTTTGAGAGTAAAGAAAAATGGTAGGAGAAGTTTTCTTCAGTAATTTTTTTAAAAAAAGATCATACAGAACAAACTACCTACATCATCATAAGAGAATTATATTTAAGGAATATGAATGATTTGGTAAATTTGGAGAAAGATCTTTACAAAATTTAATAATATCCCTGATAAAAGTAAGAAGAATTTAAGACATTCCAAATACAAGTATAATTCTTAATTCAAAGTCCCATGTTGTTTGGGACTTTCTCCTCTTTGGTGAAGATTGCTTGCTTGATGATTTGCCTGAGTAAAGGGCAAGACCTTGAGAAAATATAGCTCTTAAGTCTTCTGGATTCCATCTTTAAGAGAGGTTACACTTTTATAGATTCTCCTCAAGTTTCTGAATGAGAAAACTCTAGGCAGAAGCCTACATGTAGAGAAGCTGGCCCTTTGATCACAAAATGTATAGTATAATAATATTATAACATATGTCTTCTCATATAGGCTTAAAGCATCAAGTAATCAGTCCTCATTAATGAGAAGAATCTCATGCAATAGATCTTTTGAGATAAAAGTTGGAACAGCCCAATGGTGTTATTGGGGTGGTCATTTCTATGTGAGAACCATTCAAATAAAGGCCCCAAAAAGAGGAACCAGATTGAGACAATCAGATTTAAATCTTATTCATAGTGAATGGATCTAGAGCTAGGTAGAGTAGGGTTTTCAATAGGCTAACAGCAGTAATATATTATCAAAACATAGATTTTGGGATTTGGGGAATTTAAAAATGAGGAGCCATGACCAGTTTTTCCACACATTTTATTTCCTTTATTTATTGGCAAATTTTTCTCCAAATAACTCATTGTGTGGCAACCCAGGTATTCACTCTAGGGAAATAAAAAGGAATCTCAATGCCCCTTAAGACTTATTTATTCAAAGGAAACTGATATACCCTCCTCTATTTTCCATTCTCCTTTTTACTTCTAGTTCATGGAACAATAAGCAAATCAACATTTGCACTCTATAAAGTGATATGGTAATGAATTGTCTTTTGGCTTTACTAACCAGCCCAGACTAAATCACCCTTTCTAAGCCTCTACTTTTATCTGTTTTCTTTTCTTATTACAATGTGAGTTATTCAAAGAAAGAAAGAAATAAGCACTATTTTTTCATGCATTCATTTTCAGATCCTTGGAGGTCAAGAAAGGTTAAATGACTTTCCTAAGATCACACAATTAGTTTACAGGCCAAGATATGAATCATATCTTTAGAGTCAAATCTACCACATCATAATGCCACTTTCTTCTGTGTCAGTGTCTCCCATGTCAATCAATCAGTTCTAAAGTTCTTAAGAGAGATCTTGAGAGTATCTTTCTCTTCCTCTATCGACTTTCTTTCTCCTCCTTCTCCACATTAAATGAATGTCTTTGGGTACTTCTCACTGCCTAGGACCTCATCTTCAGTATTTACCTAAATTACCTAGAAATGAATTAACTTCTCCAACCTTAGGCCTGAGTATACTCATCTGGTTGAGTATTACATCTTTTGAGAATCATTAAGTTGCCTGACACTTTTCATTTTGATTCAGTCCAACTCTAGATAGCACCTCTAATATTCCTGGAACTTTGCTTGATGTGGAGGATAAAGAAACTCCCACCTCCCACCTTCTATCTTCCTCTCCCCTCCAAAAAAACTAGAACAATCTCTGCCTTCAAAGAATTAACAAGTATAGGATATTGAGAAACAGAGATGATGGAGTGTATTCTCAAGATGGAATCATAAATTTGAGGAACACATAATTGTCACACAGACTAGGTTAACATCTCAGTTTCTTAAGTATATTAAAATTCCAAAAATAAGTTTTGAAGTTAGTATAGATCTGTGTACCATGAGTCTAACCAAATATGAACAAAAAAGAGATTGAAATAAACATCAATGATTAAACTGACAAATATTGTATACTATTTATGAAGATGTAGAAAAAGATGTGGTTCTGAATATTGGGTGAGATAAGACAAACACAAGAAACAACAACAAATCATGTTATAAAGCCTACTATGAAGTCCTATATTGTATGATATAATGGACAAGAGCTAGTAATATTGAAAAAAGACAAAGATCAGTGAAAGCCAGATTAGTCAGGGAAAATGGCATGTAGGATATAAGACTTCAATTAGGTCTTGAAGGAAGGATAGGACCTAAATGTTTATTATAGGTTATAAAACATGTCAACACAATAGATAGCTGCTCATCATTTTGTTCTGAAAGAGTATCAATGACATCAGGAGGGTGATGTCTTAACTTGCAAACAAATTAGATTGAGTGAGGCAGAACTATGCAAAGTAACATGACTCTTCCAGAGTTTTTGGAGTCCAGTGGAAACACATAGGTAAGAGAGGGTAGGAATGCAATGGGAGACCTTGGCCTTTTTATGGTACAGTCTTTCCCCAGTTTGTCTGAGGCAATAACCATTCAGTAATTAAAAGGTACGTAAAAATTGAAGCAAAAAAGGGTCTGATTTGCCCTCACAAAAGAATCCATTTTCAGAATGTCACTCATTAAATGAAAATTAATCAGACAAATAGATCCCATTATAAATTCTCTAAGATTTTTTAAAATTTCATAACTCACAATAATCCTGTGAGGTGAATGGTGGATGTATTATTCTCTTAGAAATCAAAGCTCAGAAAGGTTAAGGGACTTGGCTCAAGATCATGTAATTAACCAATTAATAATTAACTATGTGACTTTTGGCAAATTATCTATCTCTATGAACCTCAGTTTCTTTGTCTGATGAGAATGTTGGATTAAATGGTCTCTAACATCTTAGCCCTTTCTAAAACTATGGTCTAAGTCGTGGGGATATGCCAAGGATGCTGCAACTTATGGCCACTATTTTGCCATAGAACTTTGACTACTACATCTATATCCACACAAACACGTGCATATATATATATATATATGTATATATATATATATATATATATATATATATATATATATATATATATATATATATACATATATATATATATATGTGTATATATATGTATACCCGGTTTTGTTTGTTTGTTTGTTTTTTGCTGGAGAAGATTCACAATAAAATTATTTTCAATCATGCAATTAATTGTAGTATTGATTTCCTCATTCTTGTACTGATTAAGATTAGATTTTTATCATTCTATAAATTATTCTATATTACTGTTATATATTATAGCATTATAATATGCTACATATTATTATTACATTAGTGAATCTGTTAGATCAAGGCTTCTTAAACTTTTTCTATTCTACTTTTTTGCCCATTTTTACCCATTTTATGTATCCCTGAGTATATAAAGTAGGTACAGAAATCTAAACATTTGTTGGTAATAAATTATAATTTCATGACACCCATATTCAATAATGTGATTCCACCCCAACATGAGATCACAGCCCACAGTTTAAGAAGATTTGCATGGATTATCTAACATGACTTTGAATGCCCATTCATCATAAAAATCTTTTTGAAGGCTTTGAAGAATTTTAAGAATAATGTCTTTGATGGAATAAATGTATCTGAAGCAGAGAATCCTGAAAGGAATTATAGCCTGAAATGATGCTCTGGGGTGCTAGTAAAAAGTCTGAAAATGCTCTTTGTTCTCTATTTTCCCCTCATCCACATGTGGGTTTTCTTTCCTTTTATTTTTGGAACTGCTGCTTTTATGCATCTCATTTGTATTTATTATGTGACAAGAGTAATAGCAGTAATCTTAAAGTAATTGAGTATGATGTGAATTTACTATTTTAACAACTGAAATATATGCCAATTAAGAGTCTTGAACATGTCAGTGTCTTTATACTTAGATATATTCTTTTTTATTTTTATTTATTAAATAAAATGAATTATACCAAAGGGTATATTCTTGTATTGCTCATTTCTGTTCTTTGTAACTGAATTTGGAAAAAGTGGAGATAATGGAGGGATCTGCATTTTATAAGAAATATTAATATAAATGTCAAACATAAATATTTTGCCTCAATATAGTATGCCAAGTTCTGTGGAGAATATTAACTAGGCCAGTATAAATCATTTGAATACAAAGTGAAATAAGTAAAATTCATCTGATTTTTTTTAAATTAACAGTTATGTGATATTGGTGAAGCACAGAACTGAGCAGGTAAAATAAAATGGAGAATTGGTCAGTGGAAGTTGCTATGATGGAAAACTCTTCTTTCTTAATAGTAGGAACATCCCTACTCCCTCTCTCTGAATGTACTTGAGGGTATTATCAACCAGTGGTCCTCAAACTTTTTAAATAGGGGGCCAGTTCACTGTCCCTCAGACTGTTGGAGAGCCAGACTATAGTAAAAACAAAACCTCACACTGTCTCCGCCCCTCAGCCCATTTGCCATAACCCTGCGGGCTGCACAAATGTCCTCAGTGGGCCGCATCTGGCCCACAGGCCGTAGTTTGAGAACGCCTAACAATAACAGAAGCTGAAGCATTGTGATTAAATGCATCTTGTGAATGGCTGAAGCATCAGATATAATCCCTTGCTAACTCTGAGTCTCCAGCTGTTGGCACCCAGCATGAAGTTTTGTGTATAGTTAATAGTACTACATGAATATTTTCTGAATAAATTGTTGGACTTCTATGTATATTAATATGTGAAAACATCTTTTTTACCTCATGGAAATAATTATATGAAATTATACTTTAAGAGTTCCAATGATCTTATTTAAACACTATCTCCAATGATGTTCACAACCAAAAGGATCATAGCTCTTTATCCAGAAGGGAATTCAGAGGCTATTTAGTACAATCCCCTCATTTTGTAGATGTGAATAGAGTCCTAGGGAGGCTAAAAAACTTACTCAAAATTGGACCAGTAGTAAAAATTAAAGGTGGGATTTGAACCACTGTCATTTGACTTTAGAAAAGTTTTCTTTTATTATATCCCCCTATCATATGTCATTTAAAACATTCAAGTGACATAATTTCTGGGTAATTTAATCATTTTATCAGTAAGGCCATCATGTTTATTAGTAAAAGGATGGTCATCTGGCCATCTCTCAAACCAAAGACCTCATTTTGTGGAGCTCACAGCTTATATACCCTTGAAAGAGAAGGTGTTCCATAGGTGACAATGAACAGTGATTAGTTAACAATGAGAAAATGAATATTACAGTGAAAGTAGGGATTATATTATAATGAGGGTTTTATAGTACTCTCCAGTCAATTAAATCTTCTTGAAAGAGACTTATCAATTTCTATATCACCTGTCTGTCTGTTTAGATCTTGACCTGAGTAAATCCTTAAGAGAAATTCCCAAAACTGGTTGATTTCTGCATGAGGAAGTAGAAAAAGGGAAAAATTTTGGACCTAATATAATAATTAGCCATATAAAAGAGAGAAATAATCATTTTCTACACATGTATGACTTCCCATATTTTGAGCATCCCATACATATCCTCCCATAATCCTTTATGGAGGGAGTATATCCTAAATAACCTTCTCTTAGATCCATTAACATTAGCAAAACTATAAGTAGCAATCCTGGAAGTTAGGTAATGGTTTGGGATGGAGAGTGTCCACTTATGTCACGTGCAATCATGCCAGAATATGATAGTAGGGCACACCTTTCAGATTGGCTAAAATGACAGGAAAAAATAATGATGAATGTTGGAAGAAATGTGGGAAAACTGGGACACTGATACATTGTTGGTGGAGTTGTGAATGTATCCAACCATTCTGGAGAGCAATCTGAAACTATGCTCAAAAAGTTATCAAAACTGTACATACCTTTTGACCAAGCAGTGTTACTACTGGGATTATATCCCAAAGAGATCTCAAAAAAAGGAAAGGGACCACACAAGGGACCTATATTTGTAGCAGCCTTAAGAGGTGGGTGGGTTACCCTTTTTGTAAGCATACTCAATTCCAGCTCAAAAACTCAATTCCAGCTCAAAAACTCCAGTCACATTCTTGTTCAGCAGCAAATAGACTTTGTGTCTTCTTCTTCTTTTTTTTTTTTTTTTCAACTGCTCACCTGGAGTCTTTAGAAACCATTATAACTTTTATCATGGAGAGCAGCATGGCATAGTAATAAGGAAGCTGAGTGTAAAACCAGAAAAATCTGGATTCAATTGTGGCTTTTTATACATAATGGCTATGTGACTCTGGATAATTTGGTTAATCTCTCACTGCTCTAGGCAACTTTCTTAGACTTTAAGACAGAGAAAGTACCATTTTGCATTGATAGAAGATGTTTTTTCACTAAGGAATTCCAATGAAATGATAAGACAGTCTCTAACTTTATATAGCTCATCTACATTTCAAACCTAAATAAATATTTATTAAGTACTTACTATATCTCAGACATTATGCTAAACCCTGGAATTTAATAATGAAAGGAAAAAACATTCTCTGCCCTCCAGGAGTTTAAAATTAAATGTAGAAAAATACAAACTCTGTACAAATAAGGAAAACAGGGTTAAATGACATAGCTAGTAAATGTTTGAGATCAGACTTGGATTCAGGAAGAGGAGTATTTCTAATGTCAAATCTGGTACTCTATATACTGTGCCACCTAGCTGTAATAGCTAAGCATTTGACAGTAAGGATTCCTTCTCTTTTTTCTTATAATTTGCTATTCTGCCCAAAGAGCAGTTTGAAGAAAAATATTGTGGGGTTCCTTAAGGATGAAATTAAAAGAAGAAGGTATTTTAATATTTTAGAGGAAGTAAAAAGAAAAGAAAAAGAAAGAATTTGGGCACATAGAGGAAAAAAGGAATTCAAGTTAAGAACCTTCATTTTGTATCACATATAAGGAGATGACCTTTTACTTTATAGGAAAGTGGTTTGGAAAATTTCCTACATATACATCCTTGAGGAAAAATGTGGGGAGAGATATAAGGTTAGTTAAATACCTTTAATAGGCACTTCAAAGTTCTGGTTATTAAATCATTTCTACAGATTTTCAAGAGTTATCAGTCCCCACTGCAAGCCAAAGCCACTCCTTGATAGAACATCATAAATTTGAAAGACAAATCACATGTGGACATTTTACACAAAGGAGAACTCTATCTCCTACACAGGGTACATTTTTCAATGTCGGTATAGGGTTGCATCTGCCAACTGACAGATGTGAAACACTGGCCTATGGGGATTACTTTTTTGCTAGTTTTCAGACCTACATGATTTTGCAAGAAGGCTTGCAGTAATACTTAGAGACACCAGCTGGTTCTGTAATGCTTGATTGGTTCTGTTGACTTATAGGAACCTAAACATCTCCCCTCTCTCTTCCCCACAGGTCTCACACCAAAAGGAGGTCACAGACAATAAATCAGTCAAAGTGACCTCTGTGGGTTCAGTTCTTTATAAAGTAACTAACTCCTGTTGCTGCTCATGAGGAAAAAGAAGGCAAGAGTAATTAGGCATATTCCCTGCTATTATTAATCAATCAATAAGCATATATTGAATGCCTATTGTGTATTAGGTACTATGCAACTAGGTGTTATTGCTAGTTATACAATGACAGAAGTGAAAAATTACCTTCCATCAGTAAGCTTACATTGTATGGTGTGGATTTCTCTTCTGATATATTTTACCCTCATGACAATGCCTCTTGGAATCTCTGTTCAGTTCAAACAATAATGAATGGAAGCATCTTTGAAAAATTAACTCTTAAAGGTGATCAGTATTACTTAATCAAATCAATTTTTCTTTGTCCTTGTCCTTCTTGACTTATCTCTAAGTATGCAATACATCCTTGACATACTTTTCTCCTGACTTTTATTTTATCTGTAATGACCCCTTCTTTGTCCCACCTTCAATACTCCTGTATGCACCTCTGCATTATTTTTTTTCAGTTTTCTTTTCATCTCTTTTCTTTTTATGCTCTCTCAGTAATCTTATTAGACTCATATGGGTTCTCTTGTAATGTCTAGTACAATGTCTCCCTAGTACTCTTAGGTAAAAAAATAGGAACTGCTGTGTTTGCTCTTTGAAGTCGTTTACCATCTAATTCCAACCTGTGTTTCCAAATCCTTCACATCATTTCCCTTAAAGTCTTCACATTCTGAACAAATGTGTGCCTTTTTCATCTTTCCCTTAGCTGGAATATTTCTCCTTCTCTTTTCTGCCTCTTGATATCATTAGTTCCCTTTAATGTGAGCTCAAGGATGTTCAAGTCAAGTCAAGTTAAGATTTTCCAAGTTGTTAATGATTTTTGTTTTCTCCTAAGTTACTTTGTGGGGTGTTTTGGAGTATACATTTTGGTTTTGCTTTTTACTTTTCCTTGTACATGTTGTTGCCTTCTTCCCTTGCCCCCAGAAATTTCCAGTTTGGTTTAAATGGATCACTTCACATTTATAGTGTCACCTAAGTTTTTAAAAACCATTATGTCAGTAGTTTAGAAATGCCTTGGTTTGGTTCTAAGATGGACATCCCTCCATTGTATGGATTGATACTATCACTGGGACACAAATACTATTTCTGATGGTACAGATGTCAACAGGCCTTCTCACCTGTGGTGCTACATTTGTCCTTCAAGGGGCATTTCAAGAATTATCTGTTCCTTCTTTCCATCCAAATATAATTCCATTTAGTTGATATTCATAATTCAATAATTAAGAATAAATTTCAAATGTTCCTATTAAAATGCTAATTCTATGAGAAGAGAGAATGCATTGAACTTATTCACCCTTTATTTATTTAGATGTTAGATCTCATTAATACGGATATTCCTTGTAAAAGTATACATCCTGGGGCAGGTAGGTGGCACAGTGGATAGAGCACCAGTCCTGAAGTTAGGAGGACCTGAATTCAAATATGACCTCAGACACTTAACATTTTTAGCTATGTGACCCTGGTCAAGTCACTTAACCCCAAATGCCTCAGAAAAAATATATATCCAGGTTTTCTGATGCTATATGATCCTTGCCTATGTCTTACTATAGCTGCTCCATAGTGGGTCCATCTAACATGTTTAGGGGCTTCTTCTAGGCCTCTTGATATTATTTAAATGATTATGGGGCATGCATATTGCCCATTATTTTATGGAATTACCCCACCACCTTTGTTTTAAAGTATTTATCTGTTAATATTTCTTTACCTTGCTTCTATTAGTAAATGTATCAAATGCAACCATCCATTCATAGTTAGTTAACAGGATGAAAAATATCAGCAACACAAATGTAATCATTTGTGATACAGAGGACGGAAGTATATTTAGGTGATTATGTTATTTCTATGACTCGGACCTACTCAGAAAATCTGGAAAAATTGTAACCTGCCACCACCAAGTAAACATTAACTTTCTTTATACATATGCAGTTTATTAAAGGAGGTGAGTTTTATTCAAAAGAACTGGCAGAAAAAAAAAAAAAAACAGAGCACTTGGAAAAGAGATGGAAGCTTCCAACAGCCCTCTCTCACAAATTTATGTAACTCCTAATGACACAGATTTCTATATATGACAGGTCACAGCTGTTTTTGCTGTTTGCCTATGGCTCTTTGATATGATTCCATCTGCAATTCCTGGCATTTGTAGCAGGTAACATCAGGTGTTGTCTTCTCTCCAGGCTCCTCCTCCAGTTGCTCTCATTAGGGAATTCCATATGTGTAGCTTCTCCTCTTTTATTGCTAGAGTTATCTTTTGAGCAAGTAGGGCCAAAAAGAACCTTATTTAGGCTATTTTCCCCCTGTCACTGGGTGTAATCTTTATCACCAAGGGGATAAATCTTTATGTCATGGGAGAGACATTTCTCTGCATCACTTAGGATCAGAAAACAAATTTACAAGGAACTATAAGTGGTTTTAGAGATCATGTAATAGAGTGCTTTCATTTATGACTAAGATACCCCATTGCTACCCAGTTTTAGGAAAATTCCAATTCATATTTAATTTCAGTTACAATGACTACTAATCTCAACCCCTTTCCTTCTCTAATAAGGAAACTTTTTAATCCAACAATACACTCCTCACTTGTTTGAAAGTCTTCAAGAGTCTTACTTGCTTCCCAATTAGTTCTCTTAAATGCCTGAAACATTCAAATTCCCAAGGGTTATCAGCTCCCTTTGTTAAGTGCCATCCTTGCCAATGCAGTATTGGGTCAGAGGGAGGCTGTTGTATCATTGCCTTTCCCAGAAATCTGACATGTACACACTAGGAGAATTCAATTTATTTGGGGAAAGGGTAGAGGAGAGAAGACAGTCCTCGCCTACACTCAGTACTGCCAGCACTTCCCTGTGAAAATAGAATCAAAGATTCATAATAATACTAATAATATTCATATAGTATACCATGGTTTACAAAGTCCTTTAATTATTATTTAATTTAAACTTCACAAGAATCCTGTGAAGCAAAGGCATTAAATCATTTTATAAATGAAAAAAATTAAAGCAGATTTAGATTAGGTGATTTATTCAGAGTCACATAGGTAGGGAGTGTCTTAGGAGGAAATTGAAGTTTTTTGTCTCCAAACCCAGCATTCTGGCCATTCTGTGTTTTTCTCAGAAGACAACAGATTTGGAATGAACATTAGACTCAATTTAGATCAACTATATTACTTTATGGAAGAGAAAAAAGAGGCTTAGAGAAGTTGTTTACCTAAGTTCACATAAGGAAGAAATAGTATTCAAGCAGAAGTTCTTAAGGCTTCTTAAACTTTTTTTACTCACAACTTCTTTTTGCCTAAGAAATGTTTATATGACCATGGGTATATAGGTAAACAAAATAGGCATACAAATCAAATATTTACTAATGATGAATCATAATTTTGTGATCCCTATATTTCAGCTGTGCAACCCCATATGGGATCATGACACAAATTTTGCTCTAGACTCTAAACCTAGCATTGCCTTCACTATACCATGCTAACTCAAAAATGACATTATAATAGACTTTTATGGAGGGAAATGGCAAGAATCACAGAAATTGCATATTCAGACAGAATGGAATTAAGGGAAAGTGATCATCTTTATTATGTCTTTTTTGAAAGCTGATGTTCTATGTGGCCCATTCAGAATAGTACAAATTGTGCATGAACATTTTAGTTCAAATTAAGGAAGAGCTACTTTAACAATTAGAGCTATCCAGAGTAAAATGGACTGACCTGTGAGGCATCTTTTGTCACTGAAATAATGAAATAGACTACCATTTGATGTGAAGGTTGATATTTATGTTAAGGTATAATTTGGAATAAAGATGACTGAGACTTAGAGTTTTCCAATTCTAAAATTCCATAAATGGAGTAGAAAGAGCACTGGATTTTCTCCCCTATTTAAATTTAAACTCCATGAAATTTTTCCTGGTTTTTATTTTTATTTTTCCCTATATTCCCCAGGGTTTAGCATAGTATAAGCTCTTATAAATTCTCATTGTCCAACTGATTTTTTTGGATCAGAGAACCTGAGCTGGAATTCCCAGCTCTGCCATTTAACAAGTATTGTGAATTTGAGCAAGGTACTTAACTTTCCAAACCTCAGTTTTTTCATGTTTCAAGTAAGGAAATTGCTAAACTCTCTTCTAGGTCTAAATCTATGATAGTGTGATCATAGTTTGTTTGTGTTGGTCATTTAAACAGTGTTAGAATAAGTGGAGTAGTATATGGTGCATACTCAACAACTTACTGGGAAAAAATGAGTATGCTCTACCCCAAAACTTATAGATATAATTCAGTAAGGCATCTAGGAAGGGCAATGGATAGAATATTGGATTTGGAATCAAGAAGATCCATGTTCAAAGGCAGGGAAGCAAAATGGAGACTAGTAGATGGAAATTGATTTGAAGGGTGGAATCTGCTACTTACTAATTTGGGCAAATTACTTTATATGTTAGAGTCCAGTTCCTCTAGTAGCAAAATGAGCAGTTTGGATTAGAAAGCCTCTAAAATACCTTCTGAGGTAGCCTAAGTGGCATAATTGAGAAAGCACTGGGTTTGTAAGTCAAGAAAAACTTCCAGAGTTCAAATTTGTCCTTGGACATTTATTAGCTGTGTGACTCTGAGCAAGTCATTTAATCCTGTTTATATCTATATCTATATCTATCTGTCTGTCTGTCTATCTATCTATCTATGATTGCCAGTAATATTCTGAATGGTACTAAGGGAATCTTACTTAGAGTTACTTCTGGAGTTATAAAGGCCTAATTTAGGCTGAGATAAAGACCAGATTGAAATGAAGGATCTGAACTTTACTCCAAAGGAAAAAATGTTTCCTATCTATTCCCAAGGAGTATCTTGAGTGCTAACCTTGCAAAGTTGTGGATCTCCAGTTCTGTTTCAGGACTTTAGATACACAGTAAAAAGAAAAAAAAAACATCTGTAAGTGTACTTGAATACCTCAACTCCAGTCACACAATGAGTGCGGCTGTATTTTCACCTTACACTGCGTTTTTATTTCTTTGAAGTTACTCTTTGTTAGAATTAGAAATCTAGAATTTCGTCTCTCCTTGTTTATTTTTTTACTTTAAGTTCAGAGGAAAATGAGGTTTCTCAATGCTTGCTGTATTGAGAAAGAATTGTTCCAGAAGATTGCTGTGGGTTCTTTGGGTCTCCGAATTAGACTAAAGAGGTCCAAAAATGCTTGAGGATTTAGCACTTTGCTGTTGCTGGTCACTGACAGGCATTTTTTTCAAAGTTGCAGAGACAAATTTTTAAAAAAAGATTCTTTCTCCTAAATCCAAGGACAATGGCCAGATTGTATCTCTCTTGTGAAAAGTGTTGAGGTTGTACATCACTCATACTCATGAATAGCAGCATCTAAAAGCATCCAGCAGCTACGTCAAAAACAAAGGACTGGGAAAGGCCGATTGAACAGCAGGTGGCAGCAGAGGATATGTTAAGAAGGGTGATCCTTAACAGGAGGAAACCACAGTGGCTTGTATAGATTCCTATGAGTGAATTCTATAAAGACCAGTTTCTCATGATAATTGACAGGAAATATAGCAGGGATGGTCAGCTGTTTGTACTCATTTCCTCCAAGCCGTTCAGGAGAAAACATCAGAAAATCTAATGTCTGGTTGTACCACCTATATTAAAAATCTAATACTAAATCCTCTGGTTTTAATGATTAAGAATTTTAAACAGCATTCTACAACTATGGAATTCTGGTTTTCCACATATTAGGCAATTGATAAATATTTATGAAGTGAATGAAGGAAATAACTTGTAGTATTGTTTCTAATTTTAAACTAACATTCTAGTATGATAGAATTACTCTAACATAGACTATCTCTCCAGAGGTAAAAGTCTCAGCCAAACTCCAAATGGTTTAGGGCTTGGAAGTCCTAGAGAAGATGTCATTTCAGATTAAGAGCTGGAAGAGATTTTAGAGACCATGAAAGTGTGTTTGAACTAACTTTGAGGGGTAAATGATTAACAGCTGGAGAGTAGAAAGATGAGTAGCATCTCATCTCCCCATAACAGCCATGGGCTTGTCTCTAATACAGCCATATTATCCTTGTCACTCCTTATATCTCCACACAATCCCCATTCTTTGCCCTTCCTCCCACTGGATTTCCATTTTCCAGGATCTGGAAATTCAAGAAGACAAAACACAAGGTGTAAAAAGCACCTGCTCAAACAAAATCCCTTCCTAAAGCTTGGTTCTCCCAGTGTCTCACACCTCAATTCCTAGTTTGTGGCTACTGCACATCCTTCAATAGTCTTACACTGATCTCTCTGCTCTGGGGTGGGAGCCAATGAGTAATCACCTCCACCCTGACCTTCCCCACTCCTTTTCATTTGGGGTATTTTGTTTTGGTAAAAAGAAAAAGTTTATATTAGCATAAGCAGGTATGAATAAATTGAAATAGATAAAATGAAATTGAAGTAGATTGGAATATGAATAGATTGAAAAAATTGCTCCACCATTCTCTTTTCCCATAAATGAATTCCTCAGTTTCCCTAAAGGACATCACTATCTTTTCAGTCTCCCCTATTTTCAACCTCCTCATCATCTTTGATTCCTTACTTAACTAAACACTCCCCAAATTACTAGTGGTTTCTTAATAGCCATATCTGATGACATTTTCTCAGTCCTCAGCCTTATTGACCTCTCTGTATTATCTGACATTGTTTACCACCTACTTTTCCTAAACAATTGCTATCTAATCTGGATCAAAAAAAACCAATAAATGTTGATTATAAAATACTCATGTTGACACAATTAATAAATTTAGAAATAATTTTCTAGTAACTTTGAAAATCTTCCAAATGAAAATGAGTTTTGAACAATTTTTAAAAATGTAAATGCCATACCTTCTGATTAATTTCTCAAAACTAACTAAGATCATAAAATATGAAAATTTACTTACCAAATTTCAGTAAAGACCTTTGTAGAACTGGTGGATTAGATTGAAAAACAAGTATTATGATTTTGAAAACATATTCAGTGATATAGTTCTTTCATTTGTATCCCTGTATCTTTATGAAGTATCTTTTTTCAGTAATAACAACTATATATAATAACAATAAGTAACTATTTCAGTAATAACAAGAATCAAAATAAACTGAATTTTGAATGATTGTTTCACAAAATATTAAATCAAGGTGTTTTAAAAATAATTTTATTATTAATAAATTAAAGTTTCAACATATTTCAGCTTTTACAGAATGGGAGATGCAGCATGGCTCCATGGCAAGGGATTTAGCCAGGCAAACATCAATTTAAGTCCTGCCTCCAAAACATATTACCCTAATAACCCTACCCAAATCACATTAGGTTTCTATGTTCTAGGCCAGTTGTATTTTTATTTTGTTATTTTTGTTATTAAGTCATTCATTTATTTAAACATTTCCCAATTACATTTTAACCTAGTTTTAACTACACTCAATTGGCACCTTTTCTCTAGGCAACTCTCAGAAAAGTCATCTACTTTTATTGGTAGAAATAGTTTCCTTATCTGGGAGATTCTTATAATCAATGAAATCAAAGTCACAGCCACTATTGCTTTGTATTATATATAATTATTAGCTGTATAACATAATAATATAATTTATAAATAAGTAAACATAAATATTAAAATTATGTGATAAAAATCACTGATCAAAACAGATTTGGAGAACTCTGATCAAGTCTTTTACTAGAAAGAGAATCTTATACCGGTAGTTAAGTGGCAAGTCTTATGACTCCAAGTTCAATATTCTTTTCACCATGCAAATGGGTCTAGAGAAATGAAATGTACAACAAAGAATAATTTTGCATTATACCATTTTTTGCATGATACCAGTTCATGTGAATGGCTTTTTTTTTTCTCATGAAAAATTGAATACAGGTTTCATCAAGGATACCACTCAGACTAGTATTAAAATGTGTCTGCCAGAGACTTGTGTGTCAATAAAGCAAAGTATTCTTAGCCAAAGAGAGATGTTAATGGAAAACTAGTCATTATTACTTTAAAGAAATTAGCAGTAAAGATAAAGAAAACAAGCATTAAAACCTTTGTTCATCTTAGATAGACCTCTTTGGAAAAGCAATAATGGTATAGAGACAAAGGTCATTGTAGAGTCTGAGTATTTCTGCATTAACTTCAACAAAACAAAGTAAAACTAGAAACTTTGCAGAGTCAATCAAGAGGAACATCCCAGGGGCACATGGGGTGAGCAGAGACTGTTCTTGATGACACCAATTTATAACCTAGGCATCCGGCTACAAGAAAAAGTCAAAGAAGCAATGAAGCATTAACAAGAGCTCCTGAATATCAGAGGAAAACAACTTTAAACATCTCAATGAGCATATGCTAGGTACAGATTATACTTCATTTGTGTTTGTCTCAGTAGTGTTAAGGAGCATACATTCATTACCTATTTTGAAGACAATGTCAAATTCCACTTGCAAACTGATTCCACTAATTAAAAAGATCTTAGAGACAAGCATGACTCCTCACTTAGTGAGCCCTTGGGCCTTCCTGATTTCACTTCAGAATCCCCATTTTTCTTCTTTTTTTCCTCCTTAAGTTTATGAAGAGTCTTTGAGCCTCAACTCTGAAATTCTATGATTCTGTGACCTCTGCTTTCATGACAGTTCTTCTAAGAGGCCTATCTGTGACTGTCA
The DNA here is from genome assembly GCF_048593235.1 of Sminthopsis crassicaudata. NCBI lineage: Eukaryota > Metazoa > Chordata > Mammalia > Dasyuromorphia > Dasyuridae > Sminthopsis > Sminthopsis crassicaudata. The sequence continues at coordinate 612,247,892 of NC_133617.1, read as the reverse complement.
ACGTTTCCCCCTTGATAATGATCAACACTGAATCTGCTACCTGGAGGGGTCAACACATTAACCCACATTAACAGACAGTTTTCATTATCTGTGTCTGAGGATCTTCTTCACCAACTCCCTTTGAGAAAAGAAAGCTAAGGTGGTTAGTTGAGGTCAAATAATCTTTTTCAAGGAAATCGAAATGGAAAATCAGTGGAAAAATCAGCAAATCACAAAGATGAATACCAAATACCAAATCTAAAATTTCTTACTTAGCATATCACATTACTCCAGGTTGAATATTATATTAATAGTGATGTGCTATGAGCGAGTTTCTTCCCCTTCCCCTGTTCCCCAAACTTCTCCATCATCTGTCTGAGGTCTGAAATTCCAATAATTATAATTACTCTTTTGGATACAAGATTATTTACAAAAGTCATCTGAGAAAATGAGTACATAGAGTTGGCACAATTATAAGATAGGTGGAGTTTGTCATTAGCACATTCTGGCTTTCTTACTTTTCTTACCTTTCACTACAAATTGTCTACTTGTCTTTCTTTTTATTCTGAGCTTCTCATAATCTCCAAATATCTCCTATCATGGAAGAAAGATAATTAAAATAATTTAGAAAAATTGTAAATGAATGATAGCTTAAAATGTTATCCTTTACAGGGATGTTAGAATTGTAAAAGAAAATTCTTGGTGATAGAAAGGGCATGAATGTCTCATGAAAGAATTTTGGAAACTTTGACATATGAGGAAGTTGGTGTGTGTGTGTGTGTGTGTGTGTGTGTGTGTGTGTGTGTGTGTGTTGTGGTTTCCTATTACCTATCAAATTAAAGCATGAAGGAAATCACCTTTTCCACCTATTCGTTAATATGCACTAACATGGATGATTTAACTCATCTAGCAGAGAACAAAATTTGGGATGAAAGAGACACAAAGAAGGTAAATTTTGCAAAGGAGATCAAGAAAACTCCAGAGATAGTGAGGAGAGGCACAGATAGGATGTAATGTTCTTCTCTTTGAGCTCCAAGGAAGGAAGTCATGGAGTTTCTAGAGTAGGGAAAGGGAGAAAGAAGGTTAACTCTAATTCCTCTAAATTTTTATTTTATGTCTTAATACAACTTATCATTATACATATACATTTATCTCAATTATTTTTTGTATTTGTATCTTTAATTTAAACAGTCTAGAGGAGAGATGATTTTATTTTTAAGCAATTGTGTCAAAATAAAAAAAAAAAGATTTCAACTATGAATTTTTAGTTGTCAAGGATACTGTGAAAATCTTAAATAGCAGCAAGACTTCAAAGTAAATCCTTTGACCAAACTGGTACTTATTTATTATCAAAAAAATTCACAAGGTTGGAAAGTATAACATAGATAAGCAAGTTCTGAAGCTCTTGTCATGGATGAGGTATGGAGTGTGAGATATTTCAGGACCAATGCTTTTGAAATGTTCATTCTTTCAGCAACTTTGAAAAAAATAGAATTATCTCCTAAGAATAAAAAAAAGATATTAATATGTTCAGTTCTTCATTTTAAGGCTTTATTAGAATGTTTAAAGTGAACTAAAATGGGGCACAATATCGTATGTTTTGAATAAACATGAGAGAGTCAAGCTGAACTTGTAAGGCCTATGCTTTCTATGAGTTTTTCTTTATCTTGCCTAGGTATAGGTTCTTTTGAGTTGCCACATTCCTAATTGATTTCTGCTAGCACAGTACACTAATGATAAACACAGCAGAATCTATAGTTATCCAGTCCTACAGTTTGCCAGCTATTGATATTGACCTGATTTTGATGGAGAATTGAAATAGAAAAAGAGTTTTCAATGTGTTTTGCCTCAAATCTTCTCTGAAGCTAACTGCAAACCAGTTCCATTTCTCCCTTTTATCTTTGCTAAACAAAAATAAATAAATGTGGCAGGAGAAACTTAATTTAATGGTTTCCTAAAAGTAGTTTGTGAAGATTTATGGCTGTTATCATTAATGAGGATAAAAAGTTACTGAACACTATGATCAAATGGTACTTAATCAATGTGGATTGCAGGATGAAAGAAGAGAATATGTAGAAATAGAATTCTTTTAGGATATTCCCAAAATCTTAGTTCACTTTAAAGTTAAAAACTTAAGACTTTGGGGGCATTCAGTATAATGCAAGACACAATAATGTGTGTTTTGGTATCAATTATACATACAAATCAAAATATATAGACAGAAAGAGATGGATAGATAAATGGATGGATGGATAGATGGATATTGATTGATAGATGAAGATAGATATCAATAGATTGATATATAAAAAAGTAGATAGATAGATATGCTAACTCTAGCAGAGGCTAAGGTCCTTAAAAGAATGAGGCACAGAGCAGGTCAATTTTGAAAAAGAGATTATGAATGTTGCAGAACATAGATAGGGAAGATCCCAGTTGTAACGAAGTGTCCTTTCCCTAGGCTCTAAGAAGTCAGGAGGTCACTGAACTTTTTTATATATACATTCACCAAACATACATTGACACTTCCATCTAACTTGGCTGTTGCACTAGTATTCATTATATAGAAATAGAACATAATGTATTTTAAGATCATTTATAACAACTACAATAATGCATTGACAATACGAATGTATTTTGAAGATTACATAAGTTAAAACTTTCAGAGAAAGGAGATTCTGAACCCTAAACTTACTAAAAAGCTGCAAGTCAATAGGTTTCAATTTCTCCATGTTTTAAACAAGAATAAAAATATTTAATGCCCCTTAAAACTCTAAAAATCCTCAATGTATAAAAATGATCTGAATCTAAGACATCACAAAATAAAAATGCAATAATATTTACAGCTTCTGCCCTAGGGTCCATTGTTTTGTATGGTAAGTGCCCACCTGGCAAGTGCTTCACCTAGTCCACTATTTCAGACAAGTCTCAAGCATACTTTACTTTATGGCCTACTTTATCGATAGCTGTCTTCTTCACAACTATCTTGCTTACATGTCCATTTCCTTTTCCTTTCTCACTCTGAAATCTTTTATTATTATTATTCTTAAAGTTTTTTATTTACAAAGTATATGCATGGGTAATTTTTCAACACTGACCCTTGCAAAGCCTTCTGTTTCCTTTCTCCCAACCCCTCCCCTAGATGGCAGATAGTCTAATACATGTTAAATATGTTAAAATAAATGTTATTTCTAATATATGTATACATTTTATATAGTTATCTTGCTGCACAAGAAAAAACCGGTTCAAGAAGGAAAAGAAAAAAAAACTGGGAAAGAAAAAATGCAAGCAAACAACAGAAAGAGTGAAAATGCTATGTTGTGTTCTACACTCAATTCCTACTGTACTCTCTCTGAGTATAGATGGCTCTCTTCATCACTGAACAATTGGAATTGCTTGGAATCACCCTATTGGTGAGGAGGGCCACGTCCATCAGAATTGATCATCATATAGTCTTGTTATTGCCATGTACAATGATCTCCTGGTCCTGCTCATTTCACTCAGCATCAGTTCATGTAATCTTTCCAGGCCTCTCTGAAGTCATCCTGCTGGTTGTTTCTGAAATCATTTTAAAATCAACTATGACTTGATTGTCATTTCTTGTAGAAGGGAATGTTTCAATTTAATTCCCTATGGTCCTACTTAGCATTCCTAAAATTTTATGGATCAAAATACTTGACCATCACTTCTCTGTATGTGCTGTTTTTCCATTTGAATGTAAACTCCATGAGGATAGGAACTCTCTTTGCTTTTTTATCCCCAGCTCTTTTTAGCTCTTGATTAATAGCAAGCACTTAATAGTTTTCATTAATTATTTTCAACCTTATGTCGTTTTTTGCCTAAGGGAACAGAAGGATTGTGGTAGCATGGATTTGGAGCTGAAAATGATCTAATCCTAAACCATTTTACAGATAAGGAAATTGAATTAGAGATTTTTTTTTTTTTTTTAAGTGGCTTACCTAACCATTAGGTATCTGAGATGAGATTGGGCTGGAAAATGTTCTTCTCTGTATTTCGTTGAGTCATTTTTTAAAGGAATTTGCCACCGTTGTGGGAGAGGGTTGTGAGTTCCAGCCTTTGCTCTACCATCTTGGAGAGTGGAGAGAGTGGAGATTTGAACCCACATTTTACTGGATCCCAGTCCAGTGTCCTAACCATAACAAAGCTCACTTTTGAAAAAGATTATATATATATATATATATATATATATATATATATATATATATATATATATATATATATATATATATATAAAAATAAAATCAGGGATATATATCCCTGATGCCATGGTCCTCTTAGAAAAAGGACAAACAAGTTTCAGCTCCTTAAACTGGAGAAATAAGTTATGAGCAGTTTTTGAACTGCACTGGTGTAAAAAGCATAGGAGAAATCACAAATTAATCAACAATTTGTCTCTTCTATCACATCATGACATAATAGCTTTTCATCATATCCAAACTATTAAAATAATCATCTTTACCCATTTGTTGATGAACATGAGCCCTGTCTCCCCCCAAAAGCAACAATGCTTTCAAGAAGGTATCATCCCTGACCTCCAGAAGAAGCTTTCTGAGAAACTGGAAAGTGATCTCGGATACCAGGTCTCTTGGGAAAACTCAGGTAAAAGTGTTAGGCTTTTTTTTTTTTTCTTCCCAAAGTTGTCTTTCGTTTCGGTTTCCGCATCGCCGGGACTTCATTTTGTCCCGGGAGAGCCATGCACTAATCAGCAGGGAAACACAATCCTTGGAGTTTGCATATTACTCAACCCTGGGAACCTGTTCCTGTTGCAGTCCACTAAGGGACAGCATCGGACCGCTCAACTCAGCTGGGGCCAGTCCGGGTCTAAGGAGCTCCTAGACTCGTGGGGAGGCACGAGGGGGCGCTCCGGCACAGGGATTGACTCCCTTTGCTCCCCATTGCTTCAGTAGGAGACCGCGACGTGGGGGAAGGGGAAAAGTGGGGGAGGCAGTCTTTTAGAGCAGGAAGGGATAGAAAAGCCAGGGAGCTAGATTCGATTAATTAATTAATTAATTAATTAATTATATTTCTGAGGGCAGACGTGTGTGGCTTAAAAAAAGAAAGAAAGAAAGAAAGAAATCACAGGCACAAGCACACGCAGATGCGCACGGGCTGCTGCGGGTGACGGTGGGCAGCTTCCTTTTTTTCTTTGGACTTGGATAAACTTGAATCTCTCCAGCGGGAGAGAGCCCAAGCTGGGGTGGCTCCGCGGGTTGGTATATAGAAGTCTTCGAGTCTTAGGCAGTTCCCTGTTTAAATAAATCTTAGTAACCAATGGAGAACAATCCACACATTAATCTTGTGTAATTAGCGTTATAACCCTTGGCAGTTCGAGAACCACCAAAGACAAAGCTTTATGTAAATCAACCCCTTCTTCTCTTTCCTTCTCCCAACCCCCCTCCCTTTCCCCGACTCTCCCCTTCTCTTCCCCTCTGCTCCCCCCTTCTCTGTGTCTCTGACGCTGTTTTCGAGTCTGCTTTTAATGATACGGTACACTGAGTAACTTAAAATTAATTATAAGGTTCTTGACTGAAAAAGAGAGAGGGAGCGAGAGAGAAGAAGGAGAAGGGGGAGGAAAGGGGAGGGTATAGAGGCAGTGCTATTAAGTGGGTTTAGAATACAGACAGTTAGCCACCTGCACTTGGCAGAACTGCCCGGCAAAGGACACAGCACATTGTGTGGGGAGCTTTAGTGTCGGGGATGTGAAGTCTTCTCTAAGCCATACTTGGGGGACAGATTTCAGGCTGGAGACCTGGCTACTTCTGGGAAAGGGCTGCCAGGCTTCAAGCAGGTATGCTGTGTCTCCTTTAAGAACTGGTGGTTGGCACTCACTTTAGAAGGGTACATTTTCGAAGAGACACATTGTGGGGAGTCAAGAGAGCGCGAATTAAATGAGATCATGTGGGGAAAAAAAGAATCATACTAAACAACACATAGGTCTCTAGCTGCAAATGAAGGGGTTGTGTATCCGTCCATTGGTGAGCAATTGGATACGGACCCAGGAGCAGAGGAAGAAAGAAGGCAAAAGAAAGTGGGGGAAGATCTCATAACTAGGTCCTGGATTTGTCTGCATAGTTTACTATTTCTGAGGGCATTGCGTGAAACCAGTAAATTTTTAGTTGCTTCTGAGGACTGGCTTGTTATTTTATGACATGTACTTATTTAAAGGCTCTTTTGTAAGTGCAAAAATAGTGCACATTCCAAATAGTGCGCAAGTCTCTGTGTTGAAGCTGGAAGTCAATATCATTGGGTGCTGCAAAATTCAACGTGGGGGAAGAATCTTATCCTATGGAGAGAGACCCCAAATATTTGATTTTGCTTTTCACAAACCAGAACCTGAATGATTTGTATATTATGCAGAGGATTAAAAGAATGCCGTCTCTGGAAAGTGGCATTGTGCTATTCTCCATCTAACCTGTATGTCTAATTAAAACCAAATTTTAATACAAATCTGTTTACCTACTTGCCACCTATGTTATCTTGTATTTTGTCCATTCCACTCCCTAAATTAGCAAAATGCCATATAGCGTTTAAGATCCGGCAGTTCATAAACCAAAGTAGGCATCTACTCACTTTGTTTACGAAACTGAATAGAATGGAAGATGGAGGGAAGAGACTTCATTTAACAGAACAACTGATCTGTATAAATAAAATATTCATTAAAAAAAAAAAAAAACAAAAAAAAAAAACCAAAGTGGATTTGGTTTACTCTGCAGCCCGTAATTTAAACAGCACCTATCTGCTCTAGATATAGTTGCTATGCACATTTATACTGGTGAGTTTGAAATTTAGAACAAGGTTTTGATTTATTCTCTTTCCATCAGTGATTAATGCACCATAATTAGCTAATCTCAAAGCCATTATTTACAACTCGGGTAGACAAAGGGAAAACTGATGATCCAAGACTTAAATTCGGTTTGAAATTATGAAAAGCAAAGAAAAGCTTTATTTTTCTTACTTGTCTTTTCTTCTCTCAATTCCACGATATAAAAAAAGCAAATTTCCCTTTCTATAGAATTAAAAGAGATAAATAACTTTTTTAATTAGCTAGGTTTATTTTTCGGAAATAGGATTTTGTTGGTACTACGGGGAGGAGGGAGAAACTTGAAATAATGTTATCTTTTTAAACAAAGCATTTTCAGCTTCACTTTCCCAGAGAAACGGGATTTCCATTTTAGAAACGTATAAATCTGGGGACTGATCCAATAACTGCACCCCAGTTCAGGGGCTAAATGAGAGCCAGCGGATAGGGTTTGTTCATCAGAACTAAGGTGATCCACAACTCACTTCCAGTTGATCAATGATGGACAGAAACAACTACACCCAGAGAAGGAACACTGGGAAGTGAATGTAAATTGTTAGCACTACTGTCTATCTACCCAGGTTACTTACACCTTCGGAATCTAATACTTAATGTGCAACAAGAAAATAGGATTTACACACATATATTGTATCTAGGTTATATTGTAACACATGTAAAATGTATGGGATTGCCTGTCATTTAGGGGAGGGAGTAGAGGGAGGGAGGGGATAATTTGGAAAAATGAATACAAGGGATAATATTATAAAAAATATTACTCATGCATATATACTGTCAAAAATTTATATTAAACAAAAGAACTAAGATGATCCACAAATTCCATCTACTTTGAGGATGTGGGAAGTAAAAGTGGACATTCTCTTACAGGGAAGACCAATATCCAAAAGGAAAATAGATTCCCTTTTCGCTTACTCTCTCCACTTTCAAGTCTTTCTAAAACCTCGGTCTCTAATCCGAATAGAGGTACCTTTCCTAGGTATCCTGTCTGGGAGGTCTCGGGATTCCCCAAGGCAGTCCAACTAACCTCTGACTCCTGGCGCTTTCTCCCCTCCCCTGGGGTTAGGAACAATTAGCCCCAGACCCGCGGTCAGTCGTCCGAGTCTCCAAAAAAGAAGGCAGCCACCGTAGGTCACCTTTTAGTCACTTCTGCTGTTCACTCCCCCTTATTTATCAAAGGCCACAATGCAGAGACATTCTCAAACGGTCACCCCAGGAAAACCTGTTCCGGCATGATTTTCTACAAATATCCCTTGGCACGAAGACATTATCATTATCATTATTATTATTGGTAAGGTAAAACGCTAAAGAAGACATTGGAAAGCTCACTGTAGGAATTATAGGTGTATAGGAACGGGATTATGGAAGGGATGGAAGCAATGATTCTGGGAAATAAAGAAAAAAAAAGAAAGAAAAAAAGGCTCTTTTTTTTTTTTTTTTTTTTCCCAGTGAAATCTGATTTGGAGACCGAAAATTGAAAATGAACCACGAAAATCTAAATGTGTCTTCCAGGCAGCAATACACAATGAGATTAATAATCATTTTGGAGCACTAATAGGGGGAGGAAGAACCAAATGGCAATCCGGCAAACAAAAGTCTTTTAAGTGCCGAGGTATTGGGGAGCCAGGGGGAGGTATGATTGGGGAAGGAGGGGTGAAAGGAGAGGACCCAGAATGCTTTGTTTATGCGAACCAGAGTCCCTAAATCTAAATCATTAGGGAAGCTATACCTCCAAAGCAGAGGCATTAGAAGAAGAAAATCAAACGAGGAACCAGTACCTTCCTGCTCCCCTCTTCACTGTCCTCCTCCCCACCCCCCGCCATCGGCCGCTTTAGTCTTCCCAGATATGCTCAGCCTTGAGGCTCCTTCCATTTCCTGCTCTCTCCCTTAACCTCCCCTTTCCCCCCTTCAGCCTCCCCCCCTCCATCAACAAACAATGCTGGAAGGTTGAAAGGAGAAGAGAGACAGAGACTTAGAGAGGCAAGCACGGAGACATCCCCAGGGTGAAAATCTGGAGGCGGAAAGAAACCCCAACTAGCTTTTAAAGCTAAAACAAGCACGATGCAACCAGTTTACTTGCATGTTTTCAATCTGCCTCACTGATTTGGATACGGTTGTGGGAGCGATATTGTAGACTGAGACAAACTATCCAAATCTCCCAAGCTCCCAAGAATTTGAAATTTTGTTTATGAACAATCCTCAATTAAAAACAATATTATTATATTCCAAATTAATTCATAAATTGCAGGGTGTGGTGAAGAGACATCTGTTTAATTTAAGCAATGAATATATGAGATCTTAGGCTGTTTGGGGGTCTACCGCTAAAGATTATTATCCATAACCCCCGCCCCCATGTCCCTGAAAAGAAATGGATTAGAGATGGTATCAAGCAGGATTATGAATTTACCGAGGACAGATGGAGCTGGATAGAATAATTTCAAATAACAAAGAAAATGGTTGGGACATAGTTTGATGCGAATTGTTAGTAAGAACGAACTGAGTTCTACACCCAAACTCAGGACAAATCCATCCGGATCTCTTCGTAGTAGTGCGTTACAATCTCTCTGCCCTCACCCAGCCCCTCACACTGAGAGGCTGAATTGTGACCTCGCAAAAGGTTCTGCCAGGCTTCTTTCCACGCTAGCAGAACGTTTTCCTGGAGTTTAGTCTAGTCTGCCCACGGACAAAGCCAATTTCTTTTAGCAGACAACCTCACCCCAATTAGTGCTTTGCAAGGAGGCATACACCTGCTCCAGGGAAGGTAGTGGCTGTAGTGGGTGGTGGTTTTGTTTTTGGAGGCGGGTGGGAGGAGTGTGTCAGACTTTGAATGCGACCTCTATAGGATAAACATCAGGAATATTTTCAGAGTACAGAAGTCCAAAGAGGTTTTTCTTGGTGTTTTTGCCTGTTGCTGCTTTCAGTATATACTGTCGACTTCCCCGAAATCTACCCCAAGCCCTGCTACCTCAGTCTTTTCCCATTCTGCCTTTTATTTAGCACAATTACACCCTTTGCAAAGTTTGAGACTCCCCTGGACATAGAGATATGATTTTGAAAGAAAAGAGAATGGCACAACGAAGCATGAGAGAATGGAATAGAGAGAATGAAACTGGTTCCAAGCGTCTTCCTTTTAAAATTTTAATTTTATTGACACGTCTCTGAAAGGTTTGTTTTGGTATAAAACAGATCTGCAAATTCCAAAAGCAAACACACGGACACATTGTGTATATCAGATGTTGGGTATAAAAATGGTTTATTGATTGAAATAATAGAAGCATTATTTTGATTTGTCTTGACATGATGGCTGATTTATAGATCTTTTCCCCATTGATTTCTTCGTGCTGTCCAGACACATGGAAATGATAAAATCTCACCAAAATGCACCTTCGTGCTAATCAGGAATAGAAGACGAGTATTATTAATTTATATCTTAGGTATTGCTTATCGTCATGGATGATGGGGGAAGAAAAAAGGGGCCTGCTCGGCCTTATTCTTCTGCTTGGATTTTTTCCTTAAAAAAAATAAGACATATTCACAAAGACACAGACACACACACACACACACACACACACACACACACACACACACACTCTAATGCATCTGTTTTCACTTTGCACTTTCAATGAGCTGAGAGGGACAATAGTGTGAGAAACATCTGAAAATATGAGGAGACAGACCTGCATGTGTGTTTCATTTCTCCGGGGTTAGGGGAGAAAACAACAAAAGGGACAGAGAGCAAACACATACAAACACCGCCCCCCGTTTCTATCCCCATCCCCCTCAACCCCAGCTTCCTTCACAAAGGGTGCGTTGACCCAGAGCTAGCACAAGGCAAATAAAATCGACGAGAATGGGTGGGGATAAGGAGAAAGGGAGGAGGAGATTCGGGAAAAGATCAAGAACAATTAAGAAGTAAACTAGAGCTGGGCAGGAGGAAAGGAAAGGTGGGGGGGGGGGAATGGAAGATATTCTTCTATTTCTAGATGGATATTTTAAAGTTTCTTTAAAACGTAACGAGGTGTTTGTTTGTTTCTCCCATTTCCGATTAGGTCAAATAAAAACTTATGTCTATTAAATCATTTAAGGGAGCAATCCCAGGGGAAGCTAAATCTGGAGTCTCTTAATTGCTCCTGTCTAGCCTTCGGGAAGGCAAGGGTTGATTTTCTTCCCTGCCTGTGGAACTGTTCTCTTCGCCAGTGGAACGCCTTGGAGCTGCCCCACTCCCAGATTAGGGATGGGCTAAGGAAGGAAAGACAAACAAGAGAGAGCGAGATAGCTTTGTTCAGTCACCAGACGGTGACCACGTTGCCCCCCCTCCCCGCCCTCTCCTCCACTCCCCAGGAAAAAAAAAAAAAAAAAAAAGACGCAGTGGAAAAGACCAGTGGGGAAAGTAAAAAGCTGGAGGAGCTGCGGGATTTAATGACAGTGAAAGTATTAAAAGGAATCGGATTGAGAGAGAGCAGGCGGGCGAGCAGCAAGGGAGGGAAAGGAGGAGGGGGAGAGTGAGCCTTACAGCATCTGTCTAATGCAGCCAATAGATGTAACATTAGTGATATTGGAGAGGGAGCTAGAGAGGCTGCAGCCGGCGGGTCGGGAGAGCTGGGATTACAAGGACCTTCCCAATCCGATTAGCCACTGCTCCTCTTCAGCCAGACCCTTCAACAAGGGAATCTTCTGGTGCACCACCCGGGTTGGCTCTGCGGGGGCCGCGGGAGCTTGCCAAAGGAAATCAGGGGAGATTCTGGGGCCGGAAGGGAACCTAGAAGACTGGGAGGGAATCTGTAGTAGAAGTGAAAGGAGAGTAAGGGGGAGTTGAGCAATAAAATGGGCCCTTGTCCTGGGCTACCCCTATCCCCTACTCCAGATTGCCCTTTTGCTTTCCTTTCGCAAAAGAAAGAGCCAAGTCCCTGGAGGGACTCGCCCAATTTTTGAGCCTGAATGTCCCAGAGGAGGGACCAAGCTCCAGAGGGAGGTTCCTGACTCTAGAGGATTTTTTTTTTTTTTTTAATGATTGATTTCTCAGCCTGTTGCTACAGCTGGCCTTAAAGGATGAGCCTGTCTCTCCAGAGCTTCTCCAGGGCGTCTTCATATGCATTTGCAAGGTTGACCTAGCTGGGGGGTATGAACTGTTTTTAATCATTTTAAGAACAATTTCAAACTTGGCACGGTCAGCTCCCTCCAGCTCCTCACCTCAGGCAGCCGAAGGAAGGAAGTTCATTCACTTGCAGTCGCTTCCTTATCTCGCCTCTGGCTGGAATGTCTTCCCTCTGCAGAGGAGGCTGCCTTCTCTCGTTGATTCCGGAGATAATTGGCCATCTCTCTCCTCTGATTACTTAAAATTTAGAAAACTTGCTCTCTGGAGTGCGCACAGCATCTTTCAACTACGTCTGTTTACCTCGGGAGATAGCCTCATAGTATGGAGGATTCTACCTCCTCCCAGCTTCTTAAAAAAAAAAAAAAAAAAAAAAAAAGAATAAATGATTAAAAAAATCAAAACAAACCTTCGAATGAGTACGCCCAATTTTATGCTTCATCTCCTCTGTGTGTATGTGTTAGATTCTCTCTGCCAATCGAAGGAAGAGAGCGTTTAGGGGCATTTGCAATTCCTTTTGTCACTTGCCACTCTCTCAGTATATAGATTTTACATATCATTTGTTTACCAAATTAGTTTCTGTTTCCTCATCCCAATAAGTGGGTAATGCATTCTTGGATTAATTGCCCTAGTAATGGAGGGCTGGAATGTTTAGCACAGTCACCAGATTTACACAAAGACTTAATAACAAGAATAGTATGATAGCTTAAGACTACTCAATATTCTTTGTTATCCTAAATCACCCTTGCACTCTTACTGAAAAAAAAACAAAACAAAACAAAACAAAAAACCACCACCACCACCACCACCACCACCAACAACAACAACAACAACAACAAAACCCTCAAGTTTTTCCCTCCAGGCACTATAACCTAGGTGAACATGGTAGGAAAGCAACCTTGTAGTTTAAGCAAAGTTGGCTGTATATACATCCTTGACTTCAGTTCTCCCAGTGACAGGATGCTTTTTCTGGCTATTATCAGTTTATTGCCACATCTCATCGATTAAATGCTATTTTCCCTATATGTCATTCATCCAAAGCATGATCTAACCCCACTGATTTGCACTGAATTTGTGAATTGTAAAATCAGTATGCTTATTAAAATTTAGGGAGGAATTATTTCAGATTAAAAAATATATATATCTTTAAGGTCCTTTTAGCTTTAGATGTTTTTTATTCCATGTGTTCCAATAAGTATTTTAAAATCTCTTAGTTATGTAGAAAACACAAGTTGCACACCAACTTCATATTTTCTTATTTGATTGAAAAGTGTAGTATGCAAGAAGACTTCAGCCTAACTTTTCTGATAACAAACTGGATTAAATCAATATTTATTCACATCTCAATAAAGGCATAAAAAAAATCCTTGATTCCTTGTTGGCCATTTATCCAGCTCCCAAATAATTTGGGATTTTTGTCCAATACAGTAATGATCTTGTTCTATGAAGAATAGGACTTTTTAAAAAAGAGTTATAAAGAATCTCTGAGATACTCATTTAATTCTTTATAGACTGATCAATTTCCTCTATTGTACATAAACATATACTCTCTATAGCCTTTTATCTCTACATTTATTTGCAGAAAATGCCTAGAAAGGAACTGTGCCCAATGTGTCCAATCTAGGCCTTTCTCTCCACTTGTGGTTAGAAACCAAAGGAATGTTGAGACTTCATGAATATAGGGAATGCAGGTGTATGCCAGGTAATGGAAATAATTTATGCTAGAATACTACTATTCTTCAGAATTTAGTTTTCTCTAGTTATAGATTTTAAAAATGTTGAAACTCTTCTCCCTCAACATACAATTCAAAATAAAGTTTATTCTATCACATCATCTTTCTAGATTAGAGGAATATATTAAACAATCTCAATTTAAATGTTTAAGGTAGGATTTGAACTAAGGTTTCCTGATTCTGAAATTTTATTGTCAAGCAATTTTCAGATAGGGAAATCTATCTACTAATGCAGTTGGCACTTTCTCCAAAATTTCTAGTCTTGGAAAAATATTTAGATAACTGATAGGTTAAATGGTTTGTTCAGGATGACACAGCCAGTTGTGTCTGAGGCATGATTTGAATCCAAGTATTCCTGACTTCAAAGTCTGTTCTCTATCTACCCATTATGATGCCTCTCTAACCCATCTATTATCCAATTTTTTTTAGTTGGATCAGATTCTTCATGACAAAAGCAAGAACTATTGGCTCATTTTACAAAAGAGGAAATTGAGGAACCCAGGGATAAGTGACTTGCTCAAGGTCAGACAACTAGTAAGTGTTGGAGGCCAGATTTGAATTCATGAAGAGTCTTACTAATTCTGGGCCTGGTGCTTTCTTCTAATATACTATTTATCTGCCCCATCTCTACCTTTGACTTGCTCTGTTTAATTAATTTGAATTATGACTACCAGCAGCCTCTGTATTTCCTGAATGAAGAATTCCTCCCCTTCCAACATGTGTAACATCTTATATCTTCAACCCCTTGCTCATTTTCATTGTCTGTCTCTAAATCTTTTTATTGTGTTCTTGTGGCAATAGGAATTACATGCAATATTTTGAGTGTATTTGAAATTAATGATTGAATCAAAAAGCATTTATTAAATACTTGCTATATTTCAAGTACTAGACTAAGTACTGGGGATACATATCACATTCAAAAACAGTCCATTCCTCCTGTTTATCTTTTGTCTGAAACCATTGCAATTAAGCATGGAATTGTTCAATACTTTTTTAAAAGATAATAGATATTTTTGGCTATAGTAATGCAAGGAGGTTATATGGTAAAGTGAAAGAAATAATCACTCAAAATGATAAAACTGATGATTCTTGAAATTTGGAATACTATGTTCAAGGATAGGATTTATTTTCTTTCTAATATCTTTCCTGTTGGTTTGGTGTTCAGTTACTTTAGTGGTGTTCAACTCTTTATAATTTGTCTTTTTTCTTTTTGTTGAGGCATTTGGGGTTAAGTAACTTGCCCAGGGTCACACAGCTAGGAAGTGTCTGACGTCAGATTTAAACTCAGGTCTTCCTGTCTCCAGGTTCAGGATTTCATCTATTGCACTGGACCGACCACCTAGGTCCCCATTTCCTGATAGTTTCTAACATTTTCTGGTTTTTTGGGGGGACAAGGCTAATGTCTTGAGGATAGCCTACAAGAATTCCTTTAATCTTTTCTTGAATTCATAGATACAGAGATTTAGAATCAGAAAAGAATCTTAGAAGCCATGTAGTCCATTGTCATCAATTTACTGATTAGGAAATTGAAACTGATAGAATAATGACTTGTCTGAGGATGCCTAGGAAGTAAGTAGTACAAGTGGGATCAGAATCCCATGTACTCTCACTCCAAATCCAGTGCTTCTCCCTAATCCCCCCTTCTTTTCCCATATGCCACATTACATTTCCAAAATGAAAAACCTACCAGCGCTTGATATTTTCAGGTGGTGTCTCATATGTTAGTATTAACTATCCTCAAATCTACTTAGTTTGTGATATCAGGCAAACTTAAGCCAGTCCAGGATTTTATGGTCACAGTTGTGATTAATAACTTAAAGTCCAACAT
This sequence comes from Sminthopsis crassicaudata, assembly GCF_048593235.1. NCBI lineage: Eukaryota > Metazoa > Chordata > Mammalia > Dasyuromorphia > Dasyuridae > Sminthopsis > Sminthopsis crassicaudata. The sequence continues at coordinate 612,232,428 of NC_133617.1, read as the reverse complement.
CTTATAAGTCTATTCTCAATGATTCCTTTCAAGACTTTGTCTTTTCCTTCCACTCTAGTAGCTCCTTTCTCCTATTGGGGAGTTCCTCTCAGAACGTCTATTTTTCATTTTCTGGATTATGATATCATGTTCTGAAACTAATAGTTTCCCTTCCCTTTCAGTTCTTTTTTATGCATGGTCTCCCCCTTATTAAAATGTAAGGTCCTTGGGATAGTAACTATTTTGTTAATTGCTTTTATTTATATCCTCAGTACTTAACAAAGTTCATGGCACAAAATAAGTGTTTAATAAAATACTTGTTAACTTGAATTTTAAATTTACTGCATTGTTGACACTGAATTTCATTACTACTTTTCACTTGCTATTTCAATGTCATCATCAAACTTGGACATTTCATTGCACAATTCTTCCAAGTTATTTTAACCAAAGTTAAATGACTAACTTTAGCTCTTATCCTAGGGGAACCCACAGTTATCACTTCTATATTTAGCAAGGTTCCTGTTTTTTCCCTAATGTTTTGATAATCATCTAGAATTAGAAGGGCACTTGTAGATCTTGTTTTTTGGCCAATAACAATAGCTAATTTTATATAGTGTTTTAAAGTTTGCATAGAAATTTTCATATGTTATCCTAACAACAATTCTTGGAGGAGGTGTATTATCTTCATTTTTACAGATAAGAAACCTGAGAGAAATTAAGTGATTTGTCCAGAATTGAGACTGAATTGAAACTCAGTTTTTCAAGGCTCCAAGTCCAGTCCTCCATCCGCTATGATCTTATGTCTATGACAAAGCATTCTTTCTCCTAATCCCATGGTAACTTCATTGAAAGAAAGCAAAAATCAAAACAGACCTTATCCTTTGAAAGTCTAAGTAAATCACTTCCATTGATTTTTGCCTTTGTACTTATTGACCCCTCTAAAGAAGTGACTTATGTTAGAAGGAGATGATTTGCTTCATAGAAGCTGTGGTTGCTTTTTCTTCAATGGGATATGCTTATTTATTCAAGCAATGCTCATGTTATTTAAAGCAGAGTCTGTCAATTTACTGAGAATGGGAGAAAAACTTACTGATCTCTTCCTGGATCCTACTTCTTGTGGATGGAAATCATGGTGGCAACCTATGAATCTCCTATTCCAGTCGCCTTTCAGATAACAGATTATGTATTTTGGTCTCAGCCACAGAATTTTATTTTTTGGTTACTTCCTACATTTTAGACTGGTATTTTCCCATGAAGCTGATTTGCTTCTATCCAGCATATGACATTCTGTGTGCTTGTAACTATAGTGCACTTTTTGGGTAAATTATGTGAGGTTTCTTTTTTGAATTATGAACACTGAGGTCCTTTCCAGTTCTCTGATTCCAAGATTCTATTTGCTAAGTGGTATCTTTCAGCTAGGATTGGACCCAGACTCTGGAAGTCCTTCATTTGAATTCTCTCTCAGGCACTCATTAGCTATATAACCTCAGGCAAGTTTTAATCTCTATCAAAGTTTTATCATGCATAAAATGGGGATAATAATGACACCTACCTTAAAGCTAGGTGGGGATCAAACTAAATAAATTTAAGCAAATCTTAAGGCATTATATAAATGCTAGTTATCATTATAGTTATTGTTATAGCTATTATTATTCAATAGATTGCCATCATAAAACATACAGTTAAAAGGAACCATAAAGATCATCTATTTCAGTTCTAATTTGGAGTCCTTGAACTTAAAAAAAAAAAAAAAAGATACAAAAATTAGCATAATTGCTTTCCTTTGTAATGATATATATGTTATTTTATATAATAAATAATTATATAAATTATTTTGAAAAGACCAGAATGTTCCATGGGATCATGACCCACAGAAATGGTTTGAAGTCCATAATCTAGTCCAGCCACCTAAATTGATAGATGAGGAAATTGTGGCTCAGAGAGTTAAAGTAATTTGCTCCAAATTACGTAATTTTAAATGATAGCATAGGAGAACTTAAAATTTCAATCTTCCCAAAGTCTAAAGTAAAAATGGAGACAGAGAATTCAATCTTTCATCAATCCTTTTCATCCCTGAATGCACTCTTGCATTGTAAAAATTAATCCAGTCATGTGTGGCAGAAAAAGCCTGGATCTGAGAAATTGGTGCCTAGCCTGGTCTTGAGAAAATACATTAACCTTGCCATACCTTTGTTTCTTCTTCTGCCAAGGAGAAATAGTGATTTACATCCTCCTTTCTTCATAAGTTTGTCTCCTTTTCTACCTAATACCAAATGAGATACTGTATACTGAAGTGCTTTGAAAAGTATTAAATGCTAAACATGCAATACATTATGATTATTGTCATCAAGGGTTCCTACTGATTCTGAGGTTGATTTCCTGTCTTTGATATATTTGAAGAACCTCTTATTACTGACTTTAGTCTTCTACAAAGTGCTCTTCATTTCTCTCATGACTTCCTCATTTCTTGTTAGTACCTGATCTATTGCATTTTGTGGGTTTCTCTCTTTTCTTCATTGGACGATTTTTTAATATTTCAAAAAATTCTTCCTCCCACCCCTTCTGTAACATGATTGTCTTTTACTTTGCCAGCTAATAATGTAGAATTTTTATGAAATGTCAGGCCTTTTCAATATATGACATACACTTTCCCTTGGCATCCAATAAAACATTTTTGAATACCTCTAACCTTCCAGTAGCCTTTTATTTTTTAATATTACATGTATACATGTATATGTATATATATATATATATATATATATAGTTAATAAATGACCATAGTTAATTGATATTTTTGTTCTAAAACTTGTGTTGCTGTGGGATGGATAATTTTGGCTTTGTATACTTTTCATAAAAATCAATCATTTTGCTATCACTTTCTTGTAATATTTTGGTTGCAGTATTCCTTGAACCCATTTTTGTCCATTTCTCAGAACTATTAGAGAAAAGGGGAAAAACACAACAATTTTAGTATAATTCCTTTTTAGTACATCTCCCTCATATGTTTCTTCAAAAAGCAAATTTTTTTCAAAAATTTTCAAAAATCAAAACATGATTTATGGTTGATTGCTTTAATACATTTGCCATGAAAGAATGATGATTGCAGTATTGTTACATCTCAGAATTTTAAAGAAGTGAACAAAAGTTTTACAAAATATTTTGGTTCTAGTTTTTCTTCCATATGTAAGGGGAAAATTTAGAATACTTCCTTTTGGGCATTATAAAGGAGCTCTCGTGATATTCCTCCCAGAATATTTGATCTGGCTAGGTAAAAGAAGAGAGGGCACCTGTAGAAGAAGCATTTCTGACAATGTAGCAGGTGAGAGGTACATAAAGTTTTTTGAACAGTCTTATTTTATTTTATATATTGAAATGCCTTGTTGATGATTATTAAATTAATAAAAAAATTAGTTCAAAAGTTTCCTTAAGTCACTTATATAGAAAGTTAAGGAAATGTGCTTTTTCCATCATCATAGAACTCCATGTCTACAAAATGTTTGACAAAATTTAACTAGAGGTTTTTAAAAAATAGAATTCAGAAAATTTTATTATATATTCTAAATCTACCTGCTATTTTATGATTAAAGACATAAGACTTTCCTAACCATTGAAATAGAGGTATCCTGAGATTGCACTTAGGATTATATATTACCTATTAGCTTTCTAGAATGCTTGGAATTTGCGTCTCTAATTTCTCACTATGAATTAAGGTCTTGAAGTTCCCTCTTAAAATGAAAAACAAGATATCCAAGAGAGATAGTACACTTTTCCATTGTGACTTTGGCTTAATTCATAACTTAGGTCATGGAAGCTCTCAGGGTATAAAGTAAGAGAACATAGCATAGGTAGTTTTGATAGAGATGATCACAAGAGATCCAAAGAAAGAGAGTGAGGGTATATAGGGGGCAGAATTGTGTAATTTTTAAATAGAGATTAAAAAATAATTGATTTCAACATTATGAGAAAGATAAGAGGTCAAAATTATTCATGCTTAGTGATAGCAATAGGAGATAAATTTCAGCATCCTAGCACATACACATGAAGATTTTACAAGGTGGCTAATAAAAAGGAAGAAAGATTAGATTGAAAATCATTTCAAAAAATCTTCTTGAACTTGCACTGCCTTGCCTGTGATATGATGTGATGTGTGTGTGTGTGTGTGTGTGTGTGTAGACTTATATTAATCCTCTCTGTATACAGACATAATTCACAATTTTGCCAGAATCATAGGTACCCCAAATCATAGTCAGGGGAGTCTACTCTTTTTAGTCTAATTCAAATAGACTTTTACTTAAATCATTACACATGACTCAAATAAATTTTAGTTGAGCCTGCAAAAAAATCTATAATAACCTCTAGTAAAATCTCATTACAGTAAATTGGGTTCTACTAAACTGAAGTTTGCAAAAATCTGAACAGTCTGGCCTGACATTTACCTTTATTCAAAACTTTTTTATTCATAGAAATTATGGGAATAATGAATAGAAACCTGCAGGTATAATATTTTAAAAATATACATTTTTAAAACCTGCTTTGTAGTACTCACATATATATTAGATTCTCAGTTTCTTCATTTGTAAATTGAGAGAGTTGGAACAGATTTACAAGGTCCTTTCCAAAATGAATCCTATGACTTGCATTTCTGTAATTGGTATGGTTATTAATTACCTCACACTAGGCAATATTCTTTTAGTCTAATTTGAGTTACTAGATATAAGTTGAGATTAACATATTTCTTTTAAAAATGTTCTGTGATTTGAACTTTTCATCAACTGCTTACCCCAGTTAGGGAAACTCTATTCAATTAGTCAAAATCAATATAATTTCATATACACTGTAAATTACAATGTTTCTGCTACAAAATATGAACTTAGTTATAACTAAATTTTACTTAATTTAAATTTTATTTTTTAAAATTCTGAACTAACACTTTTTCTGTATATAGCAGAACACAAAAAGATTCTATATGATATTGTGAATCTCCAACCTATGCTGTTTTTAAAAATATATATTAAAATTCATACTTTCTTTTAAAATTGTCTTTCCTTCTTGCTTATTTGAACTTTCTCTAATTCTCTTCAGTGGTGCCGGTAAAATGTCCAGTAGTGACTGAAACACTGGCATTACACTGGGATGAAGGTTATGGATTTCAGTCTTGACTGTCCTGTCAAGGCAAGGCCTTGAATTCATAGAATTTTAAAGATGAGAGGAAATTTAGAAACCATCTGGTCAAATCCTCTCATTTTTAGAGATGAGGACATTGAATATCCTCATCTACAAAAAATTTTAGTGGATTTAGAGTCAGAGGTAATATGTTCTAAGTTTGTCTCTGATGCTACATGTATGGTCTTAAACAAATAATTTTATTTTTGTGGAACTCATTTACTTTTTTCTTTCTTACTTTTTAATATGGAATACTTCATGAATTAGCATGTCATCCTTGCCCACAGGCCATACTAATCTCTGCTATTGTTCCAATTTTAAAATATGTACTTCCTAAGCAAGCACTGTAATTCATTTTCCATATTTGTAAAATGGGGATGTTGGATTACATTAGTAAAGTCAAAGTCCATTAAAAATGAAGCTCAGTAAGCCATACGTGAGGGCCATATATTTTGTTTTAAAATGTAATATTACCAATATTTTATTGTATTCTTACTTGTTTTGTTGAATATTACAGTTACATTTTCATATAGTTTGGGTCACACTTGGGAATGTGGTTGACACTTTTGGATTCAATAGCTTCTTTCATTCAGCTCTAGAGTTATGTCCTCCAATCTCTCTTACATTCAGTTTCCTCAGTTGTAAAGTAGGCTAATGATATTTATACTACTTACTTAAGAGGATTATTGTGAGAAAAAGAAAGTGTTTTTTGCAAACCTTAAAAGACAAATTCAATGCTATAAATTATTTGAGATAATATCATGCAATGGAAGAAGGTTTAGATTGGAATCCAAGGTTCTAAGTTTCAATTCAGAATCTTCTATTTATTATCTGTGTAACACTTAACTTCTCTAACAGAGTTTTCTTATTTGTAGAAGGAGGAGTGCCTGAAAGTCCTTTCTGTGTTTGAACTGATTATCCAATTATTAAGTGGCAGAACCAGAATTTGTACCCAGGTCCTCTGGCTCTAAGTCGGTTCTCTTTCCAAATCATTTTATCTCTCAGCATCTCAATTTCCTGCTCCATAAAGTTAGAGGGTTGGACTAGGTAATCTCCAAAGTCTTTTCCAGCTCTCAATCCTGTGATACTATAAAAAAGATTCTGACAATGATAAAAACCTGTCTGTTTGCTGAACCAAGAATCAGGATCATTATTTTGTGACCATGAATTTACAGGAGCTTCTCATCGCTTTATTTATTATTCTGCTATCAAATCTTCATTTACCAATCTGCTTTGTGACTTTTGGCAATGCACTTTCTTATTGAAAATATAAACCAGTGTGTATAGCTTAGAAAAGTTCCATGCAGTTGCAGCTTTCCCAAACTGAGATAGCAAATCTGCAGCTAAGGCCAGCAGCCTGAAAGGCACAATTTCCTATGTTCCATTTCTTGTTTAAATACATGATTCCTTAAAGGATTGTGCCATCCTAGCTGGGAGAAAAGAAAGAAAATTTCTTGGAATATAGCTATAGTAACATGACTTCTGTGAAAAAATTCTTTTAAAAAACAAACAAACAAACAAACAAATAAATAAATATTTGTTGGCACTGGCATCCAGTGGAGGTTTACTGGAGTGAAGGCCTTCCTCCACCTTCCTCAACTTCTCCCTGAACTCCACCAGCTCCCTTGAATCAATATATTCATCAGCAAATATAATCTGTGTTAGCCACTGTTACAGTCCTGAAGAAGAATGGCTGCTGGGGCTATGGGCTAAGAAAATCATGAAAAGCCTTTCCTCTGCTTGGAGATAATTATCATTCTTCTAAGTTTGGATCAGATTAATGATAACAAAAAATTTAGCAAAATAAAGATAATTGAATCGCTGCTAATTTTTAACAGATACATTTCCATCCATCTTTTCCTTTTGTTCTTTAACACATCAATTTTCTATTCTACACAAATGCCCTTATTATCCCATACAAATGGAAAGTCTTTGTTATTGATGGTACAGATTTGTGTCTGGTGTGAGTATGGCTTAAAAACAGTGTTGAAGCTTCAAGGGTATATTAGAGATCACCTGATACAAATGGAAGCAAGATACCTGTGTTCAGTTCTTTACTGTCTTTGAATCTCAGCTTCTTTCCTTAATGGTAATATTTGCATAAGCTACTTCACTGAATTATAATGAAGTAAGTACTTTGTCAACTATAAAGGTCTATATAAACCTGTTATTATCATTATCACACTACCATCATTATCATCATCCTTGCCACCTTCTTCCTCTTCCTCCTTCTTCTCCTCCTCCTTCTCTTCTTTCTCCTCCTTATCATCATCAACCATCAACAAAGTATCTTGCTAAAGTCATATAGCTAGTTAGTAGAACTTGAACTGAAGTCTCCTGACTCCGAGGGTGTTACTCTTTCACTGTTAAAGGATTCAAATCATATGTGTGTGTGTGTGTGTGTGTATATATATATATATACATATATATATATATATTTATATTTATATATATATATATATATTTATATTTATATCTTCTTGGGATGTTTTGGAAAAATATTATTCATGTTTAGTTGAATTTTAATTCAACTTTTATTATGAGTAAAGGCCACAGAGAGACAAAGATTGAAAGACAGATATACATACAGAGACAGAGGAGAGAGAGAATATAAATAAATAGGATAAATAAAAATATATACTGTATGCCTTATTTGATATTTTCAAAGACAAGGCCAAGTAGCATTATATTTTTATGCTTTATTATTTAGAAAATGAATTATGCATAAACTGTTCTCAGAATATCAGAACAACTCATTAACATAGCTACAAGGCTTCCCAATAGCTTTTTTTTTTTTTAATTTAAAGAAGTGAAGAATATGTGTATAGGCAGTAAGGACAGGTGTAAGGGTTGAAGATTAGGTTATTTTTGGTCACCTTGAATGGTCAAATTGTCAGCATCATGATGTAAGTAGCCAAAAACTCTGGATAAACTCCCCTGCTTGGTCATCATGACGCAGTCAAAAGAGAAATAGTAAAAGATAATTCAATTGAATCATGTAAACAGATTTTCCCCCCTTAGTCTCCTCCAAGGAGAATTTGATTTAAAGTAATTATACTGTCAATTTGAACAAAGGATCGAAATTAGACTATGATAATTTTTCTGCAATTATACATATTTGCTCCAAATTATGTTTACTAATATATTATTAATCTTTGGAATTACAGAAGCATAACTATCATTCATTCACTCAATTAGCATTTTTAAAGGAAGGACAAATAAAATATCCTAAGGGTCAATGAGGCCTGTTTGCTGACTTGGGGCAAACCTTCTCTTTGCATTTTAAGCCCTTTGAGGGCAGTGAATATTTTTTGTACTTCCAGGTACCTTCTGTAGTACCTAGCATATATTAATCCTTTACAAATGTGTTGAACTGAATTGAATATTAGTCCACTAGAACTTGATTAAAAGTTACTCCAAGTGATCCTACAAGTTAGCTGACTAACTTACAAACAAATTGACTAGTTGTATTAATAGAAGAAATTTCTCCACTGGCATTCTCCATATTAATGAAATCAAAGACGTGGACAAAAAAAAAAAAACTTCCATCAGAAACAAAATAGTTGGGGAGAATTAAAATAGAGTGTCTAAACTGACAAAAATGATAACATTGGAGATGAGGACATTAGCAAATTTAATTCACATTCTAATTCCTACCTATTTTTCTACATGCCAAAAAAGGCAATTTTGCAAGCTAACATATATAAAGGATTATTTTGTATTGAAATATTTATTAAAGTACTAAACCACTTAGATATTTTTGATAGTCTGTGTGAGATCTCATTCATTTTTAATCCAGTAAAACTTGAATACATAAAATAATTTCATCTGATAGTGATATATACATAGTCCTAATGTTTATATTTTCAACTTTTCAAAATTCCAAAAATTTACAGCAAACTAAATTTAACTCATTTTTGCTAAGGATACTGGAGGCCCACTTTTGTATTCTGAATGTCAGCACCAAAGAACATTTGATAAAATAAGTTTTATATGTTATTTATGAGGAAGACACTTAAGGATTTAAATAATTCTTTAAAATATTTACATTTTTTCCCTCCTGACTTTTTGTTGTACACTGTGTTTTATAGAGCTTCTTTTGTATTTGATGGAGATTTCAAACTAGAGATTTATAGTTCAACACCTCACCACAAATTTTGTAAATATTCAGTGGGGGCTTGGTCCTGGAACATAAACACTTCTTCCTATTGAAGGTCTGAAGAAAAGCAGAGCTCTCATTTATTATGTGATATCCAGAAGACTAAAGAGATGTGGGACTCCCTCCCCCTACAACCTCAGCCCCAGGAACATCTTCTTCAGCAAGAAAAATGAAATGTCATCATGCTGAGGTGAATCATAACGAATGTGATGTCTTGGCTGACACTGAAAATAAATGAAAGAAAGTTGTGAGAAATATTGGTGATTTTTTTCCCTAGGAGATTGGGAACAGCTTTATAAATTAAACAGTATGTGATGACAGCTTAGGGGCAGTAAGTAAACTACTCAGCAGATAATCACCATGGAAACTAAAAAAGTTTAACCATCAGCAAACTAAAATAAGTACTTTTGAATTTAGCAGTTAGATAGGACAATATAGAATATTTTAAAAAATCTCTTCTTGGTGAATTGATAATGAAGAAAAAAGATACAATTGGAGAGTGCATAACTTTAAAAGTCCAGAAAAGAAGAGCCATCGAGTCTAGGTATGATTAAAAAAATAATAATAACAATAGCAACAATAGTTTATATAGCATTTAAAGTTCATAAAGTGATTTAGCTATGTTGACTCCTTTGATGTATGTAAGTTCTCCTGTTCCAAATGTTATGTCTGTATTCAACATTTCTATGTTTTAATTCTGTAAAGCAGGATTTATAGATTTTCTACATATTTTATTTTATTTCCTATGTTACACATGAGAAAACGAAGGGTCAGAGTAGTGAAATGGGATTAAGATGTAGAACTGAAAGGAATCTCAAAGACCATCTCATCAAATTCCCTCTTTTTACAAAACTGAGGCCCAGAAAGGTTGTGTCATGCTTTAGAGTGTTAGGATTTGAAGTTGTTTCCTCATATTAGAGCCAATGCTCTTTTCATCATATTCTTAAGTGACTTATTCAAGGTTGCACAGGTGGTAGGAGATAAAGATGTCACTAAAACACAATTCTTAAGGCTCTAAAACCAGAGCATGTGTGTCAAGTTTTGTAGAATATTTGTTCAGGTTGCCTTAGGCAAAACTATGATTTTCATTACTTCCATTTCCCCTTTCTGGACTCTATTCTCCTTTTTATTGTTCCCCTTGCTTTAGGGGCCCTGGTATGCTATACTTTCTTTACATTTCTTTTCGTCAGAAAATTGAAAATTTTAAAGGGATTCCCAGTGAATCAAGAATACTTTATCTGAGGTTTATAGACTTATTTTTCTTATATTTTGGCAACCATATTTCAGTATAATTGATTTCCTTTGTAATCCTGTGAATTTTATGCATTTAAAAACTATACTCTGAGAAAGGGTCCATGGAATTTATCACACTGCTAAAAAGATAGATACTAAAATAAAGCAGGTGAAGAATCCCTCCTATAGAAGCTACATTCTTCAGAGATTCCTAATTGTGGATGATATTATGATGATTTCATCAAGCTCTGGAATTGCAATTGGCTAAATGAGTTGTGCAATCGCTCCAAAGAGTTCAGTTTAACTATACATATAGGAAAAGCCAAATGGATGAGAAATGCTTGCTGTCCATTAAAAATGTGTAAAACAAAGGTATGGATAGACCATCTAATTGGTCCAACACTATGTATATTTTAGATGTACATTCCAAGTGGGCAATGGATTGGGTCTAGAAGGGAATGGCAAGAAGAGGCTGGATTGTATTTCAGATTCATATTGCATTTTTTCCAGTGTTATTATTATGAGAATGAAAGTCATGAAATGCCATAATTTCTGAAGAATTAAAATTATGACATTTAAATGGTAATGTACATAATAATAATGATGACAGTACCCAGAAAAGCATGATGGGAGAAATAAGAATACAGTATGTTGTTAATGGAAAATTGCACACACAGCAGATGCCAAAAAAATTATCTTCAAAGATATATATGAGTGGAAAAGAAAGTGTACTGGCCATACAGAATAAACAAGGGATAGCTAATAGCTTGCTTGTTCCACCATTACCCACGTACTGTCAGAAGATATAAGGGAGAACTTTGGAGGGAACACTCCTGGAGGATAGCCTCCTGGAGGATTTGCAATAGAACAGGTATGAGAGTTTTCTATTATATAAAAATATGGATGGGTAAAGCTTTGTACCAATAATGGGGGTATCCATATCAAAGAGATTGCATGTAATTATTGGAGCATTGATAAAAATATAAATTATTACTAAGTTTCAGTGTATTATCCTTCTGTCCAGAATTTGTATTTTAATAAGAACAGTGAGAGGAAGTCTCCAAAATATGTGAAATTTCTGACTGGATAGAAGTGGGTAGGAACTTGATTTCTCTATAATTATTTTATGAAGGCAATTTCTTATTCTACTCTAAGGTCATCTGGCATCTATTTCTGGATCTAACAGCAAAAAGTTAGCTTATACCTGACTGCTGCCAACTCTGAGAGCTCCCTATCCAAGCCTGAAGCAAATTTGGAGAATAAATAACCTTGAGAACTAGCATATGATAGAGTTGTCCATGAAATACTGTCATCTTTTCTGATTATCATCTTTTCTAAGAGAACATTTCAAAAGGTTATTTGGCACTAGGTATAGGGGAGTCCTTGCAAATATGCCCAGCAATTTGTCTAGCTGCAGAGTAGCTGGCCTGAGATAACTTGCTGCTTAACATTGTCAGAGGAAAGTCAGTTTTATTTTGGCCCAAGTTGCCCAAATCCTTGATTTAATTCTTTTCTTTGCAAATGGCTAAATTTTGTTACCACTGGTTTATTTAATGCTGTACCTCAACAACAAGGTTAATAAATGTGAGTGACTTGTCTATACAAGGTTAATAGTTCAAATGACTCAATTAAAAACACAACTGAATTAACTGACTTCTAATGGTTACTGGTCATTTTGATTTCATATAGAATCAGCCTATAAATTAAGTTAGTAATTTTAATCATTTACAATTTTGAAGGCATTATAGTTTAGTTCCACACCTCTGTAAAAGTAACAATATTTGAACACTGTTAAGAGACAAAATATAGCTTTATTGATCCTTGATGTTAAAACACTTTATTTGGAATAGAATGGCCAGAACCAAGGAAATTTATTTTGTATAGTGGCAAACTACTTTTTGTTCCATTCTCCCAAATGAAACAAAAAAAATAAACAAAAAAAAGCCATGATCTATAATCTTAATCTCACATAATAAGCACTTCAATAAATATGTTGAATTGTATAAATTTCATTTAAATGGAATTTGATCTGATTTTTAGTTGACAAATATCTTTTGGGAAATGGAAGTGAATATTTGCAAGGTAAAGGCTCTCAACTAATATTTCACATTAAAACATTTCCCTTAATTCCATGTCAAAATGTTCTTTAACATTGTTTAAAAATATTTTGAGTTCTAAATCCTATCCTCATCTTCCTCTCCCACTTTTCCCATTTTGATGCTTGGAAATAGCTGAATATTATATATCATAAATCTTTAGTCATGTACCAGAGAGCTGAATTTTCACTTTTCATCTGGATATCTAGATGTGATCAAGTAATCAGCTGAAATCATCTGTGATCTGAAGATCTGAAATAGTTTCTCTCATGCTTTGTAGTGACAATGTTTTTCTTTTTGTTCTGGGAGCCAAAGGTGAAAATCTGAAAGGTTATAGTTCAATCTTCACATTTTTATGACCCTGTTAGCCTGTCTAAGGACAGAATATAAGATTGGTATTCAGATGACATTGTCTGGTTCGTAGCCTCTCCAATGACTTGATAAGTCACTCACCCTTGCTCCTTTTTTCTACATTTACTGATTGGGACTTTCCACTATGTAATTCAAAAATATATCAAGTCCCTTTGAATCCTAGTTTATATAAAGATAAGAGTTAATTATTGCTTCTATAAATAATGAAATATTGTTTGATAATCAGTTTTATTATTTTCTACTCCTCCATCCTAAAAATTAGTATAGTATCCAATTTAAGTAATTTTAGTCAGAATCGAATAAATATTTATTTCAAATATATCTCTATGTTAATTTATACATACTAACAAATCAGAAAAATAATACTGCATAATAGTCCTTAGAAATCTCTATTTCTTCTTATCTGTATGTGTGTGTTCCTTTAATAATTAACATTTCAAAAGGTTGTTTGGCATTAGGCATCAAGGAGTCTTTGCAAAGACCTGGCACAAGAACGTATGTGGAGATAGCAAAAGGTTGGATCAAACCTTTTGAAGGCAAATAATCATGCCCAATCCAAACAAATGTTTCATAAAGCTTGGAAAGAGCGGCTTAGCATGCGAACCTTAAAAAAATTGGGGGGGAGGGGAGGTATTTCCCTAGAGTCCAGGAAAGGAAAAACCAGGAGGCAATATCTCAGATTTCCATTCCAACCATCATTTCACTGTTCAGTCTCAGCCATGGATTTATTTAATTTTGTATTTTCATGGGAGAAATTTCTTAAACACATATGATCTTTACAGGTATGTATTTGAGCAGAATATGCTAGGTGATTATGTTTTATAAGGAGGTGGATTGATACTTTTTTTATCTGAAGAGTTTGTACATTTTTAATCAAAAGATCTAAATTACAACTATAATCATGTGGAGTCGCATTCTGTTTATACATTCTACTTGTAGAGTCCGTGGGTTTCATTTGCACCTGCCAATGACTTACTGATAAATATCCATTGGTGGGAGCTTAGCAGCACTGGGCCAGAGGGTTAGATAAATACCACATGACATACTAAGCATTGAAGGCTAGTATTTTCTCAGTTCTTTTTGGAAACTTTGGCATCCACAAGCTTTGCCTTTAAGATAAGTGAGAGAGAAGTTTGGGCTCTTTGCCATATAAAGCATATAAATAGATTAAAACAAAACAAAACAAAAACCAATGCATGTGCAAAAGCAGGCTTCCATTATTGTCTGTTTCTTAACCTTCTCCTACATATATATATATATCTATATATCATGAATAAGTTCAGTTTTGTAGTTGAATTTTAATTCTAAAGTTACCACAATGACTGCTGAAGTTTATAGGTCTCATTTTATATTATATTTCGGCAGGGAAATAGAGAATATAATCAAAATCTGACCTTCCACTTTAATTACCTAAACAGAGAATTTGCTTACTTTACTTTGGGAACGGATGTGATCCATCACAGTAGCCCATAAATAAGGTGTCAAACTGTTAGACTGATCAATGAAAATAAATTATTGAAAAATAATGTGACTGTAAGGTATCCAAGGGAAATGGACTTGGTGTTATTTTAAAATGAACATCCTCCACTCCTAAAATAATTATTATTTTAAGCATGAACAGTCCTATTCTAAATGGTTTTTCCAACCTTCAAATACAGATTTCTGCAAAGGCACTCTGATGAAATGTCTTCAGAGCTGGTTCTAGAGAGAAGACCTGATTTCTAGACTCATCTCTGATACATATCAGTGTGTGTGCGTGTGTGATCCTGGGCAAGTCATGGTGCCCCAGGAAATTATAAAGAATTTGTATAAGTATTTAAATAAGTTTAAGTCTCCCCTAAGTCTGGAAATGGGTGATTTAATTTAAAGTCAGTCTTTTCTTACTTTCATATATTTTATTTGATGTTTTATTTGGGAACATATGTCTAGTAAGGGCAAGAGGATGGGGCAGTGGAGGTAAGAAATCTCTTAGTAATTATGCATGTCTTTCTGCTTGACAGTATCCTCCTTAAAGAAAGCTTAAAAAGACAGTCAGAAGTCTGAGCTCACAACATCAAAACTATCAGTTGCTAACATTTTACTATGAACTTTTGGTGTATCTTCAGTTACTGTGACTGGGCTTAAAGTTCTAGATTCTACTTTTTCCTTTGCTATGTTACTTCAATTCTGGAGCCTTCAGTTGTTTTTTGTTTTTATTTTTGTTATTGGACAATCTATAACATATTTCTAACTACGACTGCCTTGCAATTGACGAGCTTCTGGTACTGGTAGGTATTATGTAACCTGGGGTAGTTTACCTTAAATAGCTAAGAAGGCTCATAATCAGACTTTAGTTGGTTTGGTGTACTGGGTATATAAAATAATCCAAGAGTTAATGACAAAGGTTTAATAGAATTTCCGTGGCTCTGAGAGGATAGATGCCTTTATGACCTAAACTGTCCATAGTCACAGTGAATTGGGAGGCTGAGGGGAATAGCATTTTATTCAAATGATAAGCTTTTTGATCTTAAAGAAAATTGTTTTTGCTGCATTGCCTTATTATTGTATCTAAGAACACTCAATTCCTAAATCATTGTTACTAAAATGACTTGAGCTAGACCAGACCCATAATCCTGGTACCCAACTGTCAGTACTGATTAGTTACTTTAAAAAGTTGACAACCTAATGATCCATCAATGTGTGTTGGATGCCAGCCATGCCTTAACCCCAAAGAATGAAGCTAAGATTGACAAGTTAGTAGCAAAAGACAGGCCTTTCTGAGTTGCTGGTAAGCACAATAGCTACAATTCCTCTATTACATTTCTGTGCTCCTTGATACCCCTGGAAAGAGGCCTTGTTTTCTGAAGATAGGAAAATACCTTTATTGTCGTTGGGAATTGTATAACTAGAATCGTCCAGTAGAAAGGGGGAAACTAATGATGTGGGTTAGATGACCATAATTCTAAAAGGATATTCAGAAGTATCTGAGAAGTGGTAGGCTCTAGGCTGCAGGAAAATGTAGAACTTTAAGGTTTTATTAAACCTTATATTGTGTAGGACTCATATTGGTGGAGAGAAAACAAGTTCAAAACATTTCTGCAAAAGCATGAAGGAATAAGGTAAGAAGAAAAGCTTTGCAGGGCAGCTCAGTAAAGAGAAGAAAGCTGGTATTATGTGCAGAGGGCTTAGGTAGAGAAAAATTGTAATCTGATTTATTTTGCAGCATTAGGTAAAATTACTTAGCCTTTCTTTCCTGAATTGCACAGTGGAAAAAATAATAGCTTCCTACTTTTTTTGGCATTTGAGGAAAATGAATTAATTCTATAAGGCTTTTTGAAGCTGAAATGTACCATATAAATACTAATTATATCAGCATTTGGGATGTCAGGTAGGGAAGTGAGTCCTCTATAGTCACCTATGAACTAATCAATCAAGTATTTATTAAAGACCTCTTTGTCTAGGCACTAGAATTAAAAATACAAAAAATGAAACAAATCCTACTCTCAGGGAGCATAAATTCTAATAGTAAACTATATACAACTGTGTTTAAAAATGTTATATATGATATAAATGTGCACAAATGTATATTTGTATATGTAAAGGGTATTTATATAGCATATGGTATTAATATGTACTAATATACTATATTATGTGCACATATATAAAGAATATTTAAATAGTATAAAGATGTCATATGATGCATGTGTACACATATATACAAGTACCTGTATATATTTGTATCTATAAAAAACATTCAAATAGTATGTAGTTTAAAGATATACATGTATATATGTTATTTAAATAGTGTGTGATATAAAGATGCACCAGTAAATACATGTATAAGAGTATATTTAAATACTAAGTATAATGTTGTAATATATACATATATATACATGTACATGTACATGCATATAATTGTGGACATTGAAATAATATCTGTATACATTTATTATGTATAGATATACATTTTTATATACACACTGAATGTAGACTACAAGAACAACCACTTTTGTGAAAAGTGAACATAGTGGACTATTTGATATGAAACTGACTATTTCTGGCCAAAACATGCTGTTATTCTATGAATTATGAAATTTAAACATATTTTACATAGGAGAGAAATAGTTAAAGGTGGAGGTGTTCTGTGTCTTGCCCTTTGTAATAGCTGCATTGGTGAAGGAGTAAAAGATATTACATAGCAAAAAGTATTTTTCCATCCCTTAATCAATAGTTACAAAACAAGGTAAAACTTCTCACTAGCAGAATCAGACATGAGAATATGATCATAAATAGAAGGATAGTACATAGATTTTCTTAGTAACAATTATATAAAGATATGCACAGTGACACACACACACACACACACATATATATATATACACACACACACACACACACACACACACACATTAGAGCTAAATTCTAATATAACAATTACAAAATAAATTAAAGGGTATTTAAATAGAATTTTTAGTGACTCACTTTGTGATTAAATAAAAATCAAAGAGCTAGTACATTTCTATCAAATAGTCAAAGAGAAGAAAGTGGAAAATTAAATCATAAAGCAGTTTTTTTTTTGATAAGTAATGGGCACCTGAGAATAGCATTTCCATTGACTAAATGCAATTGTCTCTACTGAATATGCTACTGTCACTATAAATGTAATTAACATGCAATGATTTAAGCAACAGAGTAAACTGTAGGCACACATGAATTACCTGGTTAATTATGGGAAAAGGAGTTTTAGTTTTAAAAGAGTAGACTTGAATCATTTCTGGTTCCTTGATATTTATTTTTTGCAGGTATAACGAATATATTATCCTAATAGGTAAAAATGCAACAGAAATCCAATATAGTAGAGAAGGCATATCAGGTACTTTTATAACTATAGTAGGATCTCTGGCTTCTAATTATTGTTATTCAAAAAACATGTAAGCTGAAATGATAGTGTTTAAAAGAAAAAATATTCCATAGTTATTGATCTTTCCTACCCATTTTTCTTCCCTCTCTCTCTGTCCCTCTTTTTTTTTCCCTGATTTTCATCACTTTCTCCCTTTCATCCTCTATTTCTATTTCTCCCTTCTTTTCTCTCTTCTTTTCAATCTCCCTCCTTTTTTCCTTTCTTCTTCCTTTCTTCTATTCTTTCTCTCTGTCTCTTTGTCTTTGTTGTTCTCTGTCTCTGTTTCCCTCTTTATGTTTCTCTCTGTGTCTCTGTCTTTCTGTTTCTTTCCCTATTTCTTTCTTTGTGAGTGTGTGTGTATGTCTCTATCTGTGTCTCTCTGCTTGTTGTCCTTCTCTATGTCTCTCCCTCTCTGTGTATATCTCTGTTTTACTCTTTTTTTTTCTCTGTGTCTCTATCTCTGTCTTTGTCTCTGTCTCTCTCTGCTTCTATCTCTGTCATCTCTGTCTGTCTGTCTCTATCTCTTTCTCCTTTCTTCTTCTTCTTCCAGACCTATCATTTCTTCAGAGTAGAGGGGTCCAAATATGGAAAATTTCACCCCCATATAGATAACAAAATCAAAACATTGTAATTCAGATCTGGAGGAACCTTAGAAAATGTTAAATCCAACTTTCTCATTTTACTTATGAAGATATCAAGGTACAGAGAGGCTAAGTGGCTTGCCCAAAATCACATAGGTAGCTATTGTCTAAGGTAGAATTCAAACTCAGGTCTTCCTGACTCTATCCTTTATCCACTGAACCATCTGGTTTTTATATTAAACCATCTATTATTTTTATAAAATTATTTATTTTATTTTTAACTTATGAGATAAAATATTTATGTAGCATAATGGAATAAAAAGTTGATTACACATAAACTACAAATCTATTTGTAAAACTTTCTTTTAGATATATAATAAAGTTATGTAACTTTCTTTTTTCTTTTTTTCTTTCTTCTACTCTGTTCTAGAATTGACTACGATTAGTCACAAATATGTACACACACATTATACAATTGTATTATTACTTCTATTCTATATATAACTTCTATTCTTTTTAAATTTCAAAAATTTTTCCACCTAATAACATTTTTTTCTAATTAAATGCAAAGATAGTTTTCAACATTCATTTTTGTAAGATTTTGAATTCCACAATTTTCTTCCTCTATCCCTTTTCTCTGCCCCATTTCCCAAAACAGCAAAGCAATTTGAGATAAGCTATATATGTACAATCATGCTAAGCATATCTTCATATTGGTCATATTGTAAAAGAAAAATCAGAAGAAAACAGAGAAACCATGAGAATGAAAAAAATAAACAAGTAAAACTGTGAAAACAGTATGATTCAATATGTATTCAATTTCCATAGTTATTTCTCTGGATGTAGATGGAATTTTTCACCACAAGTCTATTGGAATTGTCTTGGATTACTATATTCCAGAGAAGAGCTAAATCTCTTATAGTTGGTTATCACACAATATTGCTGAACTGCATACAATGTTCTTCTAGTTCTGCTCACTTCACTCAATATCACTTCATGTAAATCTTTCCAGATTTTTCTGAAATTTACCCATTTATCCTTTTTATAGAAAAATAGATTCATATATCACAACTTGTTCACCCATTCCTCAATTGATGGATATCTACTCAATTTCCAGTTCTTTGCCACCACAAAAAAAGAGATGCCATATTTTTTTTAACCTGTGAGTCCTTTTCCCTTTTTTATGATTTCCTTGGTTTACAGACCCTCTGTCTTAAGGAATTGCCATAAAATTCAGTGACAGGGTCATAGAAACACTATGGAACAAAGGAATGCTGACTTTCTGACTCCCGAGTTGGCCTTCCACCTATACACTATTTCTTGTTTCTTATAATTTGTTAGCTTGGACAATTTACTAAAGCCTTCTAATTAAATAAATTGTCCCTAAGATCTATGCTAACTTCAGTATACAATGCCATTTAAAACATTTGATCAAAAGGTTTTCCCTCTCGGTTTTCCCAAAAATCCCTTACTCATATCATGGCCAAAGTCATCTTCCTGGTACCCAAGTGTGGCCATCTGAGCTTTCTTCTTGGAATTCTGGTTCCCGATGCCACGGCTGGCCTCTCTCCACCACATCATAGTATCTGTGCAAAGTCGTTGTTGTCCTGTTGGGCTCTGTGTGATAGGGAGCAGAACTTGAAGGAAGTAGTGATATAGACTCCCTGAGATCTTAGCATTAATGTATCTTCTCCCATTTTATCATCAAAGGATCCTAAAACACACATATAGAGTAAAAAAAGAGGGCATATATCCAATCCCTTAATTTTATAGATGGGGAAACTATTATTATTAAGCCGAGAGGCTTAATGTTTTACCCAAGGTTATGCTGTTAGTAAATAGCTGAGAGAATTACTGGTATTTATGTGTTCCTGGTATCCCAAATATTATTTAGGTCCCAAATATGATATAGAAAAGAATAGAGGTGAACAGGTCATTTGGGACTGGGTTTAGGTAAGAGGAGAAGAATGAGTAATGAAGAAGCTGTATTTCAGGTCTAACTGAGGACTGCGTATCTGCTTGTATCTGCTGAATTTCTTCCCCATTCCCTGTCCTGAGAAAGTGAAACTTGGTGGTGGACATCAGAATGTGGCACACTTTGAATGTTGGAAGAAATACAAACTATCTTGCCATTCAGATCCATTTAGAGTCTCTAAAACTACATAAAGCATTTGAATGTGAATCTTATTTCTCTCCCTATGTTTCATCTCTGTGACATTGGGCAAATTATTGCACTTTTTGGACCTTAGTTTTTCATCTGTAAAATGAGGATTAATTAGATTATTGGTTCTCAGATTTTGGTTTGAGGACCCCTGTAACCTGAGACCCTTTCAGGGTATTTATAAGATCAAATCTACTTTCATAATAATACTATTTTAATTTATAATATATTAAATATCAATAGTTATGCAAGAGTGTGTTGGATCTCACTGGATATTGACAATCAATAAATTTTCATTGTAAGCATTTACATACTGAAAATGGGCAAATACTATAATATAAATCAAAGCTTGATTTAATGTTGTTTGTCTAAATTTAATAAAGCATTTGAAAAAATATTGATAATGTGGATTAACTTTTAAAATGTGTATATCCTTACCCCTTCATCCTTAACTCTCCCATCCTTGCCCTGAAGATCTTGTTATTAAACATTTACTAGGATAGCCTTTGAAATAATACAAATTTTTAAAAAGTGGTCTTTAGGGGTGGAGTCCTCAATGAATGTTTTTAAGAGTGCTAAATATTGAAATTCCTGGATTAGATGATTTCAAAATTCTTTTTTAGTCCCGAATTTACAATACTGGGGAAAAAGCAAGAATTGAAGATATTTATAGTGGTAAAAGAGACAATTTGGGGGTTGGAGGGTTAGGCATCTAATCTATCTTTAGGTACTTGAAGGGCTGTCATAAAGAAGAGGGATTAGACTCATTCTGCTTGGCCCCAGAGGGCAGGACACAAAGTGGATGGAAGTTTCAGGTCAGTTTAGAGTTTGAGATAAGGAAAGGACTTCTCTAATTTAATACCATCCAGAAGGGGAATGGTCTCCCTCAGGACTTTCCTCTTCCCTTGAAGTCTTCAAGAAAAGGTACCGTGTCAGGTACCTTCTATATCAGAGCTTGTTGAGGCATGGGTTGAGTTTTGAGATTCTGTGATAACTTCCAAAAAAAATTCTATATTCTTGCCAAACTGGACTAGCCAGCCACTGTTCCTGTTTCTTATCTTCATCTGTGTTGCCTTTTGGCTTGGATGCAGGTTATCCTTCAAGAATGGGGTAGACGAAAGGGACACAATTCCACTTGCATAAATTCTTTCTTCCAGATTAATTTCAAGAATGATTCCTTCATCTTCTGAGCTAAAATTATACCTCCCTATTCAATCTCTGAGAATTAAAGAATTACAGAATGTCAGAGTTGAATTACAAAATTTGGAGGTCGTCTATCCAACCCATTACTGAACAGAAACAGCATTTACAATAACTTTTACAGGTGGTGATCTCCATTGAAGGTCAATTACTCAACAGAGCTCATTCCACATTTAGAGGGCTTTAGTTGTTAGGAAGTTTTTATTTACACCAGACCTAAATCTGCCTATACAACTTCTTCCCTTCCATTTTCCTACCTTTGCTCTTTGAGGCAAAAAAAAGGAAGCAGAAGCAGAAGCAGCTTAATTACTTCGACATATCACCTCTTCAAATAATTGTTTTTAATCTATTTATTTTAATACACATTTCCAAAAACTGAATTCTGAATTTCTCCCTTTCCCCCCACCCCTCTGTCACTCACTGAGAAGGCAAGAATGTGAAGCCAATTATAAATGTGAAATAATACAAAACACATTTTCACATTAGTCATTTTGCAAAATAAATAAAACAAAAGCAAAAACAAGAAAAATAATGCAGTGAAAAAACTATGCTTCCATGTACACTCAAATCCCATCAGTTGTTTTTCTGGAGGTGGATCGCATTTTTTCATCATTAATTTTTGGGAATTGTTTTCTATAATTGTATTGATCAGAATAGCTAAGTTATTCACTGTTGATCATTGTATATTATTGCTATTATTGTATACAATGTTTCCCTTGTTCTCATTTTTTTATTTCTTGATTTACTCGGGCTTATAGTTTTAGCTAAAATTCTGCCTTTTATAAGAAGTCTTTCCCGATTTCCTTCAATTTTAGCATCTTCCCTTCATTAGTTATCTCTATTTTATCTGGTCTACAGTTTAATTGTATATAGCTGTTTTATATGGTGTCCTCCTATTAGATGGTGAACAACTGGAACACAGCAACTGTCTGCCCTTTTTCCTCCTCTTTGTAAACTAAATATAGTGCCTGGAACATATTAAGGGTTTAAAAAGTATTTATCAAATCACTGACTGATTCATTGAAAAAATTGTGTTCTCATATCTCCTTACCATTTTATTCATTCCCTTTTTGAATTCTATTCACTTATCACAATCTGATTTATATTATGCTTACATGGTGCATTAGTCTACTATTAGTAATAGTATACAATTTTTTTTTTTTTTGCTGAGTCAATTGGAGTTAAGTGACTTGCCCAAGGTCACCAGCTAGAAAGTGTAAAGTGTCTGGGGCCAGATTTGAACTCAGGTCTTCCTGACTTTAGGGCTGGTACTCTATCCACTATACCATCTAGTTGCTCAGATTTTCTCATATATAAATTCCTTAGAGTAGTGACATCCTCAGATCATTGCCTTTTTTTTTTAAATAACATTTTCAAAATACAAAGATCATTTTCAACATTCATCTTTACAAAATCTTGTATTCCAATTTCTCTCCCTCCTTTTCTCCTGACCCCTCCTAGACAACAAGTAATCTGATATAGGTTAAATATGTACATTTTTTTCTAAACATATTTCCACATTTATCATGCTGCACAAGGAAAATCAGAACAAAAAGAAAAAATTAGTAAGGAAAAAATCAAGCAAACAACAACAAAAAGGTGAAAATACTAAGTTGTGATCCACATTCAGTACCCATCATCCTCTTTTTGGATGCAGGTGGGTTTCTCCATCACAAATCTATTGGAATTGGTCTGAATCACCTCATTACTGAAAAGAACCAAGACCATTACAGTTGATCATCACATATCTTGTTTCTATGTTCAATGTTAATTTGATTCTGCTCATTTCACGTAGTGTCACTTCATGCAAGTCTCTCCAGGCCTTTCTGAAATCATCCTGCCGATCATTTCTTATAGAAAAACAATATTCTATTACTAGTCATATATCATAATTTATTCAGTCATTCCCAAATCTATCGGCATCCACTCAGTTTCTAGTTCCTTGCCACTATAAAAAGAGCTGCTCCAAACATTTTTGCACATGTGGGTCCTTTTGCCTTTTTTATGAATTCTTTGGGCTACAGACCCAGTAGAGCCACTGCTGTGCTATGCACAGTTTGATAGTGCTTGGCACATAGTTCCAAAATTCTTTCCAGAATGATTAGATCAGTTCACAACTTTTCCTACATCCCCTCCAGCATTTATCCTTATCTTTTCTTGTCATCTTAGTCAATCTGAAAGTTGTGTAGTGGTGCCTCAGAGTTGTCTTAATTTGCATTTCTCTAATCAATTCACTGACTATTCTTTATATTTATATGTGTCTTTATTGTTTACTCCAATAGAATACAAACTTGAGGACAGCAGCTGTTTTATTCTTATCTTTCTATCCTTAGCACATAGCATATTGTTGAGTACAAAGTAGTCATGCATTAAAACATAGTTGACTATTTGAGGGTAGAAACTATATCTTATCTATTTTAGATCCCCTGGTACATTGCATATAACAGATAATTAATAAACAACGAATTGAATTTTAGAATTGTTAATATTTCTAATATATTTTCAGAATTATTTCATATAATGCAGGAAAGATAGAAATATTAGGAGTTTTGATTGCAAATCCTTGGCACATCCATAGGATAACAAAATCCTTGGCTTTTTATCAGTAAAGTGAGTCAGCAATGTGGAGAAGGCTTGGACACTGAGCATTGAATGATTATTGTTATTGTTCACTTTTTATTAATAGAAACATCTGTGGGGAGATGAATATAAGCATTGCAGCATTCATATACAGTTTTCTTAGTCTTTAAAGTTTCTCTTCTTTTTCCTCTGAAATATGTGCTACAATTCAGAGAAGTTTTTGGCAGTTTGTGCTGATAAAATACTATCTACCCACCCACATCATGCTGGTCTCATCACCTCACACATGCCACTTTATCTCATGTATTATATCTCAACATCCTAGACCCTAAGCCTGAAATATCATCAAGAAAAGTTATAGCAGAGGAACTAAGGGGAATTAGTTTGAGGTTTATAACTTTTGTTTAAACCACTGTCACCACAGTGAGAAGCCTGAACTTTATCAAAAAAGATGCACAATTTCTGACTCAGGATTAATTGTCTGGGAATCTTAGTCATCTTGTCTTCCAAGTCTACTTGAAAATTACTATTTTCTATGACTTTAACTAACAGCATAGCCTATGGTATTAAGGATTTTTACTTCATATGCTCCTATGTTAAGCTAATTTAAAATCATTCTATAAACTTGATATCTATTTAGTTCAATATTATTCCATATCTACCGGTTGCAAAATAGTATGCTAGGAATTAGGAGTGATCCAAAGGTTAGATATGACACAGTCTTTGGAATGTGCACATAAAATACATGATAAAATAGACAATATCATGAGATATGTGTAGATGAAAGATATAAGCAATATGCTACTCAAGGTCCACCCCATGGGTGTGATTATTGTTATAGGTATGGTGGAAGTGAGGCTTCCTGATGAAGAGTTCTTTAAAAGATAGCTAAGAATTCAGTAGTTAAAAGGTGAATATAATTTTACAAATACTGTTACAAAAGGTGCAATATTTGCTAAGTTTGCAGCAGCATAATAGATGATTGCAGCATCAAAAATATCTATTGAATTGATGAAGTTTGGTGATGACAGTGACTTCTTCCCTCATTACTCAGAATGAGTTTCCATAAAGCTACCAATTAGAATTTGAACAGAAAGCTCTGAATTGATGCAGGGAGTCAGAGGTACTGCCACTCTTGGCAATGATCAATGGTACTCACTTAGGGACCATTCCATCAGTGGCATTTCAATTTGACCTCCAGTTTTGGACAAATAAACATCATGAAGTCTTTTTTTCTGTAAGTGCTGTTTGTGTGCACTAACAGTGTAGATTGTAGTGACCTACCAATTTTTACAAGCAGCTTGGGGTCCAGTTCAACTTCCTATAAATCAACCCCAAAGTACCTTTCATGTTTTCTGACTGCTTGCTGGAGTTGGGTCATTGCTGTGCAAAGTCACTGAGCTAATTTTTGTGTGTCTGTACAACTTTACTAACCATACTCTGAGCAACCAGTGATATGGTCAAAGTGTTCTGGGTTGCCGAAAAACACATTTTTTTCAACTGTTCATTGGCAGACTTTTAATAATAGTGTACAACTAATCAACTGTGATCAATTGACCTGTTTCCTTCTAGGCATATTACCAACTATACTCATAAAAATACTACTGTGTATCTTATGAATGTGATTATATAAGTAAAGGACATATATCCTAAAAAATCTTCATATACATGCATACATATGGTAATATATACATTATTGTTAAGAAAAAAGGCTTTGTAAAACTTAAAGATCCATATGGATAAGCTCTTATTATATTTATATATTCTGTGTGTTTATGTTGCAATAATTCTTAGATATATTCCTAGCATGATTTTTAGACAAATCAATCAGTACAGTCCTCTACTTGTCAGCATAATGCAATAATCAATATTAGGTCTTTCCCCATCACTCTCCTGCAGGTAAACTGTGATGATTGATTGTTATCGAAGTTAGAGTTGGAATGTCCTGGAACCACTATGAAAATGGGCAAAGCCCTAGAGAAAAGTACAAAACCAGTGATAATTTGAAATTTCTAAAACTATTGAAAACAAGGAAATATTGTAGGAATTAGGATTTTTCAATTTGCAGAAGAGAAAACGGTTTAGGTATTTAGTGTTGTGGTTCTGAACAACTGGATATTTTTAGGTATATTGGACTATTATTGTGAGGAACTATGACATTGTTTACCTATATAGACTCTGGCAGAGACACAAGGATGCTATCTCCATGAATTCAGTAGATTGAGTACTTTAAAAGGACAGGATTGACCTGAATGTTCACAGGTACTCATAAAAACATATCATTTCCTAGCAAGTTTCCATAGCTAAAAAGTATATTTTTGAAAAAATTCTCCTGTCAGAATTACTCATTGATCTTCACTTTTCTTTGCATTGCCTCTTCTATTGTTACTACTTAATAGCATCTTCTTTTTTTACTCTGATGTGATGTCTCCTCATCCAATCTGTTTGTTCTTGGGAGAAATTCTTATTGACCTCCCCAAATAGACTTTGCTCTATTATTAGCTCTAGTGTCTTATTCTTGACCATGACCAGTCTGCAGAAATACAGGTGCATAGTTACCTCTGATTGTTTCTACCTGTGTAGCATTGGTCAAACCACTTATGAGGAAATGATTGAATGGAAGGAATGAACCAAATATTTATAAATTATCTACTATGTTCTTGGCACCGGGCTAAATGCTTTACAAGAATTATTTCATTTTATTCTCAAAAAACTTGAGATAGGTGCTATTATTATTCCCATTTTACAGCCAAACAAAAAAGTTAAGTGGCTTGCCCAGAGTTATGATGTAGCTAGTTTATTCTAAGAATATGAACACTTTCCTCTGACAGGATGGATGGATGAGAACATTTAGTTCCAATGACTATGAAAGTGATTGAATCAGGCACTGTGGAATAGAGCTTGGTCAAACATTGAAGTTGCAAAGGGCATCCACTGCATACTGGTCATTTTGATTTTTGTTTTGCCACAGGACTTTGATGATTCTGAAAAAGGAAGTAAGATTGATGACTGTGCAACTCTGAATAATGTAAGTCCAATTAACATGCAAGTCAAGACTTCACTCTGTGATGTTATTGGTTCTCTTTGAAATGAAGAATGAACAATTACAAATGTCTGAGATAAAATTTGAACTCATGTCTTCCTGACTCAAGGTCTAATACTCTATTGATTGTATAATGTACCTGCCTTTAAGTATCTCTGAGCCTTATCTATAAAAATGAAGAATTTGGGTTATTTTTCTTCAAAGGTCTGTGCCAGATCAAGGCTTCTATTATTTTATGTTTTTAATAGCCCTTAACACTTATTTAACCAACTAACCATAAGGTATAACTCTTTTTTTGGATATTATTCACAGCCTTTGTAAGTCTGAGTCAGATTAGTTCAAAATATAATTTCTGTTACTGCAGCTACATATTGAGCTGCCATGGCAGCATGTGTTATTGAATCTACTACAAGGGTAAAATATACCAATTTTGAAGATACAGCATTGGGACAAATGGTCTTTCAGGCCATTTTTCATTTTTTCCAGGATTTTGAGCTCTAGTTATTTGCTTGACATCATTTAGACTCTACACACTCTACTCATAGCTTCCCTCCTTTTTCTATCCATATAATTCCCAAGAAAATACAAGCACTAGATCCTAAAAAAGCCCTTTTAAATTGTAGCTGCCATAATTTTCATTTATACACAAGCTAATTAGGCCAATGTTTTCCTTATCATGCATCCAATAACATAAGCCATTTGGACTTTGACAGAACTGCATACTCCCCAATTAGATGAATATCTCTGCTTCACTCAGAAGTGAAAAAAAAACAAAACAAAACAATAACAATTCATCATACTTGTAAAGAGCATTTCATTAATGGGCAGAGTGGAACATACTTCTCATTATGTGTCATTTAATTGTTATGTATTTAAAATGAGAAATATTTCTAATATTCTTTCCAAACTTTCAAATGCTTCAAATTGATGATGCCCCTTGTTGGCAGTGATGATATCACAAGATGAATTCAAAGCACTGATTGCTTTAACACTTAAAAAGCTTGGAGTGTACCAATTATTCAGGCTGCTAAGTGAAAGTAAAAATGTCAGCTTTGCAATATCTAATCTCATACCCACAAAGGTTCATGAATTACACATGTGGTGGAAGGAAAGGGAGAAATCAAGTTTGACTAAAAGTCCTTTTCCATAGAAAATTTGCTGAAGCTGTTTTTTTTTAATGTATTCTAGTGATTAATCAATTTGATTTAAATGGTTAGAATTATTTAAGGTCTGTACTTGGAATTTACCGAGAACTCAAGACATGTTTATATTTATGGCATCCCCTAAGTAAACAGCATATGCTTAATGCTTTTAAAATGTTCTATGGTAAAATTTAGGTCACCACTTACTTGTTAGCTAGCATCTATGAAGATGACATTGCCATATTTGATTAAGAGTATACTTCTTCTGATGTTCTTTCTGTCATTTCTGTAATTGTAAGTGATTTGTTAAAAGTCAATATTAAATATGTCTTGGATTAAAAAATGCTTAGTTTAAATTTCTTGTCTATCTTTTTAAATTCTTTTTCTTTCTTTTTCTACTTTTCTTTTCTTCCTTTTCTCTTTAAAAAAACCTGACATTTACATAAGACTTTAAATTCATTTTCTCATTTCAGTATTACCAGAAGTCAGCAGAATTGGTATTAAAACAGGTATGATCCCCATTTTACAGATGAGGAAACTGAGATTTAGAGAAATTAAAGCAAGTAGCAAATAATTACATAGCTTATAACTGTCAAAGGTAAGATTTGAACTAGAATCATTTTTATTCTGGATCCAACACTCCATATTGTACTGGTTGTTAGCTTTCATACTTGAAGAGGACTTTTAAGTACGACATCATTATATTGGGGGTCATCATATAGTGTTTCTGATTATGGCTGATCAGACCAATGTGAGTTTGGAAGACTCTACTATAGATTGGGCAAAAACAGCGATTATAGTATTTATTCAAAAGATAAAAACCATCTCTCTAGATAAAATTCTTTTGAGAAAAAACCAGAAGGACTACAGGGCCTCGTAAAACTGGAGAGATCTGTCATATCTTTATTATCTTTTTTTCATATCTTTATTTTCTTAAGATATTGCTTTCTAGTAATTACTAACAATTAAATGACCAATAAGGAAACATTTATTTAATGCCATTTATGTTCCAGGCATTGTAGCAGGTATTACAAAAGACAAAAATTAAATAGCCAAACATAACAATTTTCTCATTTTTGTCAATGATATCACTACCTTCACTCCAATTCAATGTCACCAAGTCCTATTAATTCCCCTTCAAAATATCTCTTAAATTTGTCTTGTCTCTCAATTTTCCTTCTTCCTATTTGTTTTAGAGCTACAACATGAATTATTTGGTTAGTACATCATTTTCCTAAATGACTTTCAAACAATTTGTCTTGCACAACACCAAAAGATTAGTTTATCTAAAACACATTTTCTAGTAGGATTAGGAATTCAAGGTCTTTGGTTCAAACACCATCTTTGACACATTATCTATACTTCTCTGAGCCTCAGTTTCCTTATCTGTGAAATGAAAAGGGGGAGGCAGATTAGATTTCTTCTTAAATTCCTTCCAGCTTCAAAGATGATAATAGTATCATCAATTTGCTGAAAATATCTTTATTGTTCATCAGATCAAGCTTTAAATTCAGGCTTACTTTCACAACTCCATAAACTAGATTAACTTTATTTGAAAAGGGATAACAAAATCACTTGCTTAGAAAAGTAAGAAACTAGAAAGGTTCTTAATGTATATGTCTTTACCCAACTGATTAATACAAACAGTAATTAAACTCTTTAAGATAGCTCTCAGAATTTCATGCAAGACTGACAATTAGTCATTAATGATTATCTTTTGGATGTCACTTTCTAGGAATCTTGATTACTTCTTCCACAGAGAAATAGTCAAGATCATAGACATCCTGAAAAAAAACAAAACAAAACTGTTAGTCACAATGCCTATGACTCTAAGATGGTGGCATTTTTTGTTTGTTTTTGTTTTTATAAGCAACAAACATTTATTAAAAGTAGTTAATATGTGCTAGGTACTAGGGCAAGTGTTGGAGATACAAGAAAAGGCAAAGCAGTTTCTGACCTCAGAGAGCTTACAATATAATGGGAAAAAGATGCATGGTATCATCTTGATATTTTCTGAATCATATCATCAGAATATACTTTCTAGGGCCCTCTTAATTCCTAGACAAAACAGAGAATTTGGATGATTTATCTTCCCTTTATTTGTGCTTTATCCTCATGTTCTCCTTGATTTCTATGCTTTATGAAGAATTTGTATTTTTAGAAGAGTGTCTAAAGGAAAGAAAATGTAAAAATAAATCTCCAATGTAGACTATCTAGCCCTATTCTAGGGCTAGGGAATATTTTAAGATTTTCATTTCTAAACATGTTCTACCATCCTCCTCTACCGAGATGGCCATTATTTGTAAGAGGAAAAAACTTGTTTAATGAAATTAGTGAACACATTAGTCAGTACTATGAATCAATATTCTGCTTCCTTAGTCTTCCTCAACTGTAAAATTGGTAATAATTATCTTTCTTCACTTATCACTTACAACACAGGGTTGTTGGAAGGATCAATTGAGATAATAATTATAAATGCTTAGCACAGTACCTGGAACATTGTAGGCATTATATAAATGCTAGCAATTTATTATTATCATTAAATTTTGAATCTATTATTTAGGGTCAAATTTAATAATGATAATTGCATTTAACTCTGAATACATAATTCAGTTATGTTTTTGTTCTTTCCATTTACGTTGTTATTAGTGGGCATTTTTTTTTCTCCTTAGAATTATTTAAATAAATAACTAAATGAATAAACTAAATAAATAAATGAACTAAATAGTTCAAATAACTTCCTATATTGCTCTGAATTTTTCTTACTCATTATCTATTATGGCTAAGTGATATTCTATAACATTAACATATTCTATTTTATTAACTTAGTTCCCAGTAAATGGGCATTTACTTTGTTTCCAATTCTTTGCTGTTGCAAAACATGTTACTATAAATATTTTGATGTACGATACCTTTCTACATTTTACCTTTTTAGGTCAAATATATGTGACCTATGCTTAGTGATGGAGATCTTTGGGTCAAAGGGTACAGTGAAGGAGATTTTTCAAGACTATTCTGGTATCCTTCACATCATATCACAAGGTGACCAAGTATTCTACTTTTGTGGAGAAAGGACTCTTTGGCTTAATACTTCCATATTTACCTACAATATTCTCAGAAACATTATGTTAGAAAACTCTATTTCATATGGTCTACAGAAGACCTTAGAGATCATGGAATGAAACTATTTGGGAGTCAGGGACATAAATAGTTTACAAACTGTGTTTTTGCAAAAATATAGCACTCTTAAGAAGTACCTTTGTGGTAAAAGAAGAATAGATAAGGAGACAATTTCAATATGTGCCTGCTCAATCAACATTACATTCAATACTAGATTTTGCCCATACCAATGCATCATGAGTTGATGTCATTTAGCTCAGTTTTTTAACTTTGTAAAAGAAGAAAGTGAATTCAGAGAAGAGGAACGGTTTCTCCAAAGTCACATATGACTTGAACTCAGGTCATCTGAATCAAAATCCACTATATTATATTATTCTAGAAAATGGGAGAGTTAGATTAGATGATCTTCAAGGTCCATTTCTAGACCTAAAATTCAGTGACCCATTGATTTTTGTATCCTTTGCTTACAAAAAAGGCATATAGAAGACATACAAAGTATTTTGAATTCCACCGAAAATAAGAATATGGAAAAGATATGATAGAAAATATGGATTAGGCTGGTAATTTTAATTTCCAGAACTTAGAAGTCTTTTTCTTATCAAGTGATAGTGGGAATGTTTGCCACCTGGTGTAATGAAGCTAGAATAAAAAATCCAGTGTTCGGTCTCTATTTCAAATACTGTCAATGTGATCTTAGGAAGGAAAGATTTTGCAGAAGATTGATTTTCTATTTATCCAAGAAAGATATTTGTATAACATGCAAGGGTGTCTTAAACATCAAGACAGATTTTTAAGAGTTCTTTAGTCAATTTACAATTTTGGGAAATTATGATTAGTTTTTGGGTGCCATGTATTAACCCAGAGCTTTATGATATTTCTTGTTAAGACTGGGATAGATACTGCACTGAATCCTGGTAAAGAAGAGACAGCATTGTACCTGAAAAGAATAATAGACAACTAGACAACTGGTCCCTGTTAATTGATTATGGAAAACCTGATAAGCTCAAATGAAAGTCTTGTGTGCCTTTATCTCATCAGGAGTTTCTGAATCAGTAGAGTGTATAATCATGAATTTTAAGCAAATGCCAAAGGGTTTATTCAATAGATTTGGCTTCAGGATTCAATATGGATGTCATGTGAACAGATGCCCTAAAGAGTCTGAATGTAAGTATTTTAAAAAGATTAAGCATTTTAAGCCATTGTAAACCATTATTAGTGGTTGTAAAATATTAAACGAATAGAGGAAAACATTTCATAACCTTTAAAATAGATGGCCTAAGTGGAATGAGAATTGAGTTGGTACATCCTCAGGCTGATTTTGGCCTTCTGGATGTAAAATATTTATCAACTTTTTTTGTTTGTTTTCTTGAACTTCTTTTTAATTTTTCAAGATCTTTTACAGCTAGTATAATAAAGTATACATATAACAAAACATAATGCCTTTAAAACATGCATCATCTTGAGAAACTCTAGCTCTATTATTTACTGGATCTTCTACTCAACAATCCATATCAAACCATGAAATCTCAATGCAATATGCATAAATGTTACTCCATGGTTTTCAGCAATAATGACCAGTCAAGAAGCATTTATTAAGCACTTGTTACATAATAATTTCATTTCTGTTTAGAAATGTTCTGGCTCAGAAAGATAAAATATGTCGATATCTTTATAGGAATAATTATCCTTTTAGATTTCAAATGCTGATACCATAAACTATGTATAGGTGAAAAAGATGAATTAAATCAAGAGGATCCAATAAATACATTTGTGTATCTTTCACAATACATATGCATATATGGCACATATATTTGATTTTACAAATGAATTCCTAAAATTTGTAAGATTCTTTTTAATTGCTGAAGGGTAAATATTTCCAAATACAGCTGTATTAACCCTGGCCAGTATTTGTATTGGCTTCTTAATTGTTATAAAAACATGTATTTTTATACAATTATCATTAACCTACAAACAATAACCTTCTGCATGTTTGAAGTGGCTGCCGAGCTTGTTATTATAGACTTCTTTCAGGGCTGTTCATTTGGTATGCTGTGTTTTTAACACAAATGTAACCCACTCTGCATTTTCCATTTAAAATGCATAAGGCAAAGTGCATCATAACAGGATGTAACTACGTATTAATCAAATTAGCACCACACTTCAAAGGCTCTAGCTTTTTACGGGGCTACTGTTAGATCACAATTCATGATGGAAAGAAGCAGCATAATGAAAGGCTTGGCAAGGGAGCTGTTTATTTTCTTTCCAGAAAGATATAGTGTGGGTTAATTTTCATGACGGGAAAAAATGTAGAGAAAGAGTAACAGTAAGCATTAAGCTAAAGTACAATAAATGGAATTTAGAATACTATGGTGGCTTTGCAACTGAGAAATATAAATTCTTCAATTATTCGATGACACAAAGAAACTCAATGACCTATTGTTAAATTATTAAAACTTCATGACTTAAGTGGAGAAAAAGTGAAAATATTCAATATCAAGGTTGAAAACAGGGAAGTTCATATTACTTTTTGCCATTGTGTACAGTATACAATGTTGCTCAAGATTACAAATAGGCATTTTAGTGTTCTTGTTATGTAAATTTTATTGAAAATATGTGATATGCACTTCAGTTGATATTTTAATCAATTATTTTTCCATTGATAAGTAATTAACCTAGTGTAATGTAAAATATGCATTTGATGTGTCACTGACACTAAAAAAGCAAGACAGTTAAAATTTGAAAAA
The DNA here is from genome assembly GCF_048593235.1 of Sminthopsis crassicaudata. Classification (NCBI taxonomy): domain Eukaryota; kingdom Metazoa; phylum Chordata; class Mammalia; order Dasyuromorphia; family Dasyuridae; genus Sminthopsis; species Sminthopsis crassicaudata. Next base: position 612,197,976 of record NC_133617.1, on the reverse strand, counting down.
AAAAAAGAACAAAGAGGAATTTAGGTCACTGGTGAAAGAAAAATCAGCTCTATTATAAAGTACTTATGCTTATGGTTTTTCATAGGATACAAAATTGTTCCTCATAACCCATACAGTAATTATTTCTTTTTCTATTTTGGGGAGAAATACTCTCCCTTTCCACAATTTCCAGATGAAAATAGTCAGAACAGATAAATTATTCTAGGTTTCATTTTTTCCTTATGCACAAGCATAAATAGATTAGGTTTTTCTCAGAGGCAAAGGGATGGATGATAGGCTATTGCATAATTTCCATTCCTTTACTTATAAAATGAAGAGGTTAAATCAATGTGTCCTTAAGGCCCCTTTCAGTTCTAACATTTATATGTCTATATCTATGTCTTTGTCTATGTCTATGTCTCTGTCTCATCTATGTTGATGTCTATAACTATATTTCATTTTTATGTCTGTGTTTCATGATTATGTTTATGTGAAGGTCAAGCAAGTCACTGAGTGGAGATTTAGACTTTGGTCTTCTGATTCTATCCAAACTCTAAGCAAAAATTAAGGTAATAATTTTTGGGGGGCAGTGGATAGAGCACCAGCCTTGAATTCAGGAGGACCTGAGTTCAAATCTGGTCTCAGACATTTAACACTTCCTAGCTGTGTGACCCTGGGCAAGTCACTTAACCCCAGCCTCAGGGGGGCGGGGAAAGGTAATAATTTTTTTATTAGTCAGATGAAACATTTAAAAAATGACTAAGACTTTCACGTAGATTATCTCAATGATATTTCTTAAAGATATTGTGAGCTAGAACAATATTCATGTTTTTCTCTAATTCCAATTGCCCAAGCTTAGAGAGACTTAAATATCAGTCATTAGGAAAATGAGGGCCAGACTTATTTTTGTCTCCTTAATAATTAATGCAATTTATTAAATAGCTGTGTGCTAAGCAAAGGAGTTACAACTATTTCCCCCCAAATAATAATAGTAATTAAAAAAATCTCTGCCCTCAAGGAGTTCATATTCTAATTATGGGAGAGAACATATAGAAAATATATATAAGAAGGCTCAGTTATAGGGCAAATGGAAAGACTTAGTAGTTCACATGGTGCAGAGACAGCAATAAGACTCCATATTTTCTATTTTATGAAAAGGATTGTAATTAATGACTTCCTAATGAAGTGAATTGCGTGTTCATGTCTATCCGTCAGAGGTAGTGGCTGCTCAACTATAGGGATGGTGTCAGTGGGTGTGTGTGTGAAGAGATTAAGATGATTCTGTTCAGAAAAAAATGAGAAGAAGAATACAGTGGGATTGGGACAGGTATAGGCTCAATGGAAGGGAACAGGGATGGGGGGTGACTAATAGTGGGAAGGACTCATTCAATGAGATTTTATTCACTAGAGAGCAGAGACTTTGACTTCCATTTCTTGCTACCTTCTAAAGCTCCTAATTCAGTGCTGGGCACAGAATAGTTTCTTAATAAAAGCTGACTGAATGAAAAAGAATGAATGAAGGACATGTATAGGAGCTATATAAAAGAAGTAAACAAACTTCTGTAGGAGATTTGGCAGTGATCCTTTTGATTTTTCTTTATCCAAAGCAACCATGTTATATTAGCTGGCTTACTACCAGTTCCATTTTCCCCCCACTTTAAATCTTTTTTCCTCCATATATGCTTCATTTGGGAAGAACAGAAACCCATATTATGGCTTACATACTTCAACATGAAAAGCATATAAAAGGACTTTATAGCCATGCTTCTATTTTCATTATCTAAGTGTATTAGTAAAAGCAAATCTATTATGTCTTCCTTTTGGGAAGCCAAAAACATCTGGAATTTATGTTATGAGAAACTGCCTTGACAGGCTTTATTTGACATGCACATCGACTGCTGAGAGAAAATCACTAGAGAAAAATGTTATCCTAAGTTACGATGCTGTCCTGAAAATCGAAGATTTAAGCTGGTTTGTTGGCTATGTCCTGAAGATGCATTAAAATATGAAGGTAGAAAATGGACAGCTGTTTCAAAGAGATCAAATCCGCATTATCCTAACTGATAAACAAATGTGTAATACAATATATAATTCTGGTGCATGGTTACAGGACAGAGATAATTCTTAAGAGCAGGGGCTCAAGTGATTTGTCACCAGGACTCAAGATGGAATGAATGCTTTGTATTACATTGCTGCATGCTTTGCTTTTATTTAATGTGAGGTTATATCATTTTTATTTGATTTTTTTATTTATATTTCAAGATCCATCCTCCAGTGCCTCTACCTACTTCATCACCTAAAAGTTACATTGGTAGTAAAATGAAACTGCTTGTACTGACAAAATCATTCTGGCTCATTTGAACACTGATAACAGAATTCAACCCCCCAACCCTTAGAATGGCACTGGAAACATTTTCATCAACTATTTCTTACATAGATTCCATATCTTAGTTGGGGTGAAGCTTTTCCTGATTATCCCATTCTGACTTTGGACCTCATGGCAATATCTCTTGTGCAAGCAGAAAGATGGAGAAAATACTTCTTTTATATAGCTCCTATACATAAAGTGCCACACAAGATTGTTCATCAAAAGCAAGTTGCCTCATCAAGTCTGCAAAAGCAGTTTTTATCAGAGTGGATATCAGCCTCAAGTTTAATGTCTGGGAAAAACCTGAATGTACACCTTACCAGTCCCCTTAATATCATTCCTATTCTACTCTTACTCATGCCTCTAAATGACACTATGAAACAAGGATTGTAGGATAGTGTGTTTTTTTTTTATATTTTTAAAATTAATTTTATAATTATAACTTTTTTGACAGTACATATGCATGGGTAATTTTTTTTTACAACATTATCCCTTGCACTCACTTCTATTCCAAATTTTCCCTCCTTCCCTCCACCCCTTCCCCTAGATGGCAGGCAGTCCCATACATGTTAAATGTGTTATAGTATGTAGGATAGTGTGTTAATCAGTATACACTTGGAAAGGGATGAGTAGATAGACTATTCTCTTCGTTCTGAATTTTTCCAGGGAGTTTCTCTTATACTGCTTTCTAATAAGTCTATTTTCTTTTTTTTTCTTTTTTTATTATATATATATATATTTTTATAATATTATCCCTTGTATTCATTTTTCCAAATTACCTCCCCTCCCTGTATTCCCTCCCCCCGATGACAGGCAATCCCATACATTTTACATGTGTTACAATATAGTCTAGGTACAATACATGTGTGTGAATATCATTTTCTTGTTGCACAATAAACATTAGAATCCGAAGGTACATGCAACCTGGGCAGACAGATATTAGTGCTAACAATTTACATTCACTTCCCAGTGTTTCTTCTCCGGGTGTAGCTACCTCTGTCCATCATTGATCAACTGGAAGTGAGTTGGATCTTCTTTATGTTGAAGATTTCCACTTCCATCAGAATACATCCTCATACAGTATTGTTGTTGAAGTGTACAGTGATCTTCTGGTTCTGCTCATTTCACTCAGCATCAGTTGATTTAAGTCTCTCCAGGCCTCTCTGTATTCCTCCTGCTGGTCATTTCTTACAGAGCAATAATATTCCATAACCTTCATATACCACAATTTACCCAACCATTCTCCAACTGATGGACATCCATTCATCTTCCAGTTTCTAGCTACAACAAAAAGAGCTGCCACAAACATTTTGGCACATATATGTCTCTTTCCGCTCTTTAGTATTTCTTTGGGATATAATCCCAGTAGTAGCGCTGCTGGGTCAAAGGGTATGCACAGTTTGATAACTTTTTGGGCATAATTCCAGATTGCTCTCCAGAATGGAGGGATTCTTTCATAAGTCTATTTTCTAATATGCCTTAAAGAATTGAGCTCCTCTTGTGGAGATTCAGATTACCTTATGTATCTGAGAAATGAAAGGCTACTTTAAAAATACTTTTTAAACTATTACTTTTAATTTTTAGCAGTTAAGAAAAATCCAGCTTTTACTCATCAATCCAATTTTCTTGTTTGGTTAATGTTAAAGAAGGACAAGTAGGTGGGGCAGTGCATTGAGGACTAGGCTTGGAAAATCTTTTTGACTTCAAATTCAACTCCAGACACTTACTAGCTGTGTGAACTTGGAAAAGTCATTTAACTTGATTTGCCCCAGTTTCTTTATCTATAAAATGAACTGGAGAAAGAAATAGCAAATTTTTGCTAAGAAAACTCCATAAAAAGTCACAAAGAGACAAACAAGGCTGGAAATGACTAAACTACAATGACATCAAAGAACATTCAGCTGGAATCAAATCTTTTAGTTAATAATTCAAATGAATTCTTTTGGAGGCTCCAAATCCTACTTTAATGCTTACTAGTCCTGTGACTCTGGGTAAAATGCTCAATCTTTCTTTACTTCAGTTTCCTCTTCTGTAAAATGGGAAAAAATAATAACACTGACCTAATAGGGGTGTTGGGAGGATCCAATGAGATACTATTTATATTCTATAAAATTAATTATTTACTATAATCACTCAATATTTCAAGTGAAATTTGAATCCAGATGAAATTATTTTATATGAAAACTTATCAGATAGCTATTATAAAACAATTATCAAAAAGCTATTATCACATAGCATTCTATGGTTCAAGCCAAATATTAACAACATTCAATTACGTTTTTTTCATTACTTAATTTCCTCTCAGAATCTTAAAGGGTGAAAAACATTCTTATAATATTTTATAAAGAAATTTAATTTTTGCACACAATTGCCAGTGTTAAGGATACTATGTAGACACCCTTCTTTATTTTTCCAACAAAAGGGAAGGGAGCATATATTTTCCTTTCTGTTTCTATTTGTTTTTCCAACACTTCTGTATTTCCTAACACTTTTCCCAACAGCTCTATGGAATGATCAGAATGGGTTGCTATTGAAGAAAGTGACCCATGACTACAACTCTTAAGATGTGATAGGAGAATATCATTCTTCAAGAGTTTCCCCTTTGTAACCCAGTAAACCAGAGGAAAGGAGTGGCACACATCTCCATCAGGTGTGGCCTCTTACCAGCTAATGTAGTTCATAAAACATTTATGAGGTGGACCCCACTTATGATCTCACGGAAAAATGACTCTCCATATAATACATGCTGACTGTTCCAAGATGAGGACTAATGCATTTATGTGTGCCAATTAGAGTTTTCCTCTTTTAGGATTTTGGAAATGATAACCATGATTGAAGCTATAAAGTTTTGTATTTAGAAAGCATTTGTCCTTGGAAGAGTATGAAGTTCAGAGAGATAATACTCAATTTCATTTGGAGGATTAAAACTTTTAGACTGGAAAAAATAAGTCCAGTCAGGTCAATAGCAGGAGCAGAACTCTCTAATAGATCACATTCCATTGTAGAAATCTGTTACTTGTTAGAAATATACTTGAGCAGAAGGATTATATAGCATTTGGTTACAAGTAAGAAAAGGAAGCTTGGGAGAGGTACAAAAATGAAGACCAAACATAACTTTTTGCATAAGGATAAAAATAGGAAAGGCATTGCTTCAGACAAATTAAGACCTGAGAAAGGTTTTAGATTAAAAATGCCAAGGTTCCCATTGCCCCTGGGATCATTGGCAAGTCATCTTGACCTATGTTTTGCCTTGAACTCCAATAACTGGAGGAGAGAGTGAGGATGATGACTTTGTACAGGTCTCTCTCTCACTTAAATCCAATTTACTTACAAGTTAAGATATCACCTTGCTGATGTCATTGAACCTCTCCAAGAATGAAGAATGGATGTAACACAAAAATGGGAAATGTCTGGGAGATTAGGACAAGTTTGAACTAAATTAGGCAACTTCCTGCAGTGCTTCTTATATTTCTGGGATTGTAAGAGAACGCAGAACATTCCATTAATAGAATGTATTTCCATCATTGACAAACTGATGCCATCAATTGGAGTTTTGGGATATTTATAGTTGGAAGCTTGGTTCAACTATGAAAAGAATAGGTAGAATATTGGACTTTGAGGGAGGAAGGCTTGAATTCAAATGTGATTTTAGGCACTCAAATATATCTTAGGTTAGGTTTTCTCATCATAAAAGTGTAATAATAATAATAGAATCTGTTTCACAGATTTATTGTGAGAATCAAGATAACATTACCAATGTTTTGCATGCCCTAAAGTGATATAGAAATACTATTATTATTGTTACTGTTGTCACCAGAGAGTAGATTGTTAGGATAGAATCTTTGATTCCCCATTCCCCCATTCCCCTCCTTACTTTGTCCTGGCCAGGATACACAGTACAAGTACAGTGAATCATTCAAATTCCAGAAGCTATTTTTGTACAGTGTAGATATCTTCAGTGAATCAAAAAGTATTTATGAACACCTATTACATATCAGGTATTATGCTGAGTACTGTGAATAAAAAGGCCAAACAAAATGGAACAATTTCTGTCCTTTAGGATCTTATCTCAATTGGAAAGACAGACAATCTGTGCATATAGTATACATATATATGCATAATGCATATATATAAACATATGTTTAAACATTTGTATTTGTATGCATAAGCATATTTATATACTTGTATTCATATATATAATGATAAATATAATATTTTTGGGAGGGGATGATGGTGTTAGCAGCTGGAAATATCAGGGAATGTTTATAAAACTAGTTTATAAAAACTAGCTCATCCTTGTTCATATCCTCCTTTCTTCCAACCCTGACTCCCTGAAGCACTTTTAGCTTTTCTGAGTACTGAGGAAATACTGTTCAGGTATTTAAATGTTAAACTGGAAATCCTAAAAATTAAAAGTGGGGTCAACAAAATAGAGTGTAAAAAGAAAATTGAAGTAATAAATAAAAACTAAGAGTTGGCCTTATAAAAAAATACATAAACCATTAGATAAATTCATAAAAAGAGAAGAAAACAAAATCAGCACTATTAAAAATGAAAAGGGTGAATATACTAATGAAGATGAAATTAAAGAAATTATAAGGAGTTATTTTACCCAACTGTATGCCAACATATTTAACAATTTCAGTGAAATAAAAAAAATTACAAAAATATAAATTGCTTATATTAGCAAAAGAGGAAATAGAATATCCTAATAGAGATATAAGAAAAAGAATTTAAACAAACCAGAAATGAGCTTCCTAAGAAAAAAAAAGCACCAGGAAAAGATGGATTTAGGAGTGAATTTTATTTTAACATTTAAATATCATCTAATCCCAATATTAAATAAATTACTTAAAAAATAGGCAAAGAAGGGACTCTACCAAACTATTTTTATGAAATAAATATGATGCTGATACCTAAATCAGGAAAACAGAGAAATAAAATTAAAAGCCAAATTTATTAATGAATATGGATGTAAAAATCCTAAATAAAATGCTAACTAAAAGATTACAATATATTACAAAGATTGTACATTACGACCAAGTTTTGGCTACAGATAATAAAAGATCCTTGGCAAGTTAAAGAACAAGAATCTAACAGTCTATCACATGAAGAATGGTTAAAAGAACTAGGGATGTTTTGTTTGTAGACTGAAGAGAGATGTAATAGCTGTTTCCAAATATCTGAAAGATCATTACATAGAAGAGGGAGAAGATTTATCTTTCATGGCAGAGAGCAGAATTAGGAATGAAATATAAAAATAATGAGAAAGGAGGTCAATGTAAAAAGTATTACAATAATTATAATTGTCCAAAATTAGATCAGACTATTTTGTATTTCTGTTACTGTAGCTAATTAAAGAGATAGTGGGTATGTGTTAGGGATGTTATAAAAAGTATTTCTCTCATTCTGAAGAAGGTTAGAATCCACAATCTAAGGTACTCACCTTCCTTCTTTGAGATTATAGAATTTCCCCATTGTATTTCCTTGAAATAGTCTTCATTTCTTAGCATACAACTTGGACAAGCCACTCTTTTATGCTCTCTAATTTAATCCCTCTTCATGCTGTGGAAACCTAGTTTCTCTAAAAATCCTTTATGTTTTATGATTCCTTTGTATCTTGGTTCTTTTCAGGTTGTCTGTTTGTCTCATATTTGCTTTTTTTTTTTCCTTTTATCCTCTGTGGAGAATTCACCTTATTTACATATGATCTCGAAGCATTCCACTGTCAGTCAATTGGATAAAAATTTATCTGATACTCATCTAGTTTTACTTAAGAAAGTAATATTGATTGGAGACCTACTATGTATTCAGTCCTGACAAGTGCTGTGCAAAAAGAAACAAAGATATATACTCTTTGTCTCTAAGCAGTTTAAAATTGAAAGGTAGAGACACCATTAATGATCATGAAATAGTTACAAAATGGTAAATACTATTCTACATTTTCCATTCCTTTTTTTTTTTTATCAAAGACTTTAAAAAAAACTTTCCATGTTCATTCCATCTATTTTGTAACTTTTTACCCTTTAATCTACATTCTGATTTTGATCAGTCAAGCTGAGTCTTCTCCCTTTAAGGTCACCAACAATTTTTTTTCCCCTGAGCCAATTGGGGTTAAGTGACTTGCCCAGGGTCATACAGCTAAAAAGTGTTGAGTGTTTGAGGCCAAATTTGAACTCAGGTCTTCTTGACTTCAGGGCTGGTGCTTTATCTACTGTGCTACCTAGCTGCCCCAACAAATTCTTAATTTCCAAATACAATAGTTTTTCTCTGTCCTGATCATTCTTGACCAATTTGCAACATTTGATATTGTTGAAGTCTTTCTCCTAGATGCTCCCTCCTTCCTGGGTTTTGTTATTCCACCAATACACAATAACACTTTCTCTGCATATCTCTCTTTAGGGCTTCTTAAAGCTTTTCCTTTCTTGTGATTTCTTTTCATCTGAGAAATTTTTAGGTAACCTCAAGGATATAGGTATAAAAAACAGGTATACAAATCAAATATTTACTGATAATAAATAATAATTTCATGATCCCCATATTCAGTTATGAGACCCCCATATGGAGTCACAGTCCCATAGTTTAAGAAGCTGGGGTCTTTAGAACTGGGTGACTTCGTGAAGGTCACATTGTAAATATATATCAGAGGCAACACTTATACATAGGTTTTTGTAGCTCCAAGACCATGTCCACTATGCCACACTGTCTCCTGAAAAAGAATGAAAGATGACAAAATTTGTTTTTAGAGCTTTATATTAAGAAGAAGGCATGACCAGTGGTTCTTTGTTGAACAATTTTTTTTAATCCTTATATATGCAAAGCCTTTTATACTTTTCAAAGTGCTTTCCCATTATTATTTCATCTACACCATCTGTTAGGAACTTTTTCATTTACTTTTCTCCACATCCCCAAAATACAGATACTCTCAACTCCCCTCCCCACTGCCAGTCATAGGGGAAGAGATTTCTTCTCTTAGTTTCACTCCTAATTCTACTATTTTTTTTATCCCTAGAGTATCCCTATCAGCTACTATTATAATATCTCTGCAGCAACTTTATTTTCTCCCTTTCTACTAACTCCTTTACTCCTTTTCCATTGTCACCTCTAGTCTCTTAAAAAAATCCACTGATTCTGTTGAGTTATATAGTTATCATCCCATTTCTTTTTTTAAAATGAGTGGCTCAAGAAAATGTCAAAATGGGTATATGATTTAAATTTAAAGAGTGATAAGCAAATTAGAGGAAAAAAGGATAGTCTACCTCTCAGATCTGTGGAGAAGGAAGGAATTTATGGTCAAAAAAGAACTAGATACATTATGGAGTGTAAAATAGATAATTTTGATTTTATTAAGTCAAAAAGGTTTTGTACAAACAAACCAATGCAGATAAGATTAGAAAGGAAGCAGAAAACTGGGAAAAATTTTTTTTTACATCCAGGGGTTTTTATAAAGGCCTCATTTCTTCTTTTTTTAAGTTTTTATTTTCAAAACATATACATGGTTAATTTTTCAACATTGACCCTTGCATAGCCTTGTATTTCAGATTTTCCCCTTCTTCCCCCCACTCCCTCCCCTAGATGGCAAGCAATCTAATATATGTTATACATGTTAAAATATACGTTAAATCCAATATGTGTAAACATATTTATACAATTCTTTTGCTGCATAAGAAAAAGCAGATCAAAAAGGAAAATGAGTAAGAAAGCAAAATGCAAGTGAACAACAAGAGTGAGAATGTTATGTTGTGATTCATATTCAATTCTCACACTAATCTCTGGATATAAATGGCTCTCTTTTTCACAAGATCATTGGAATTGGTATCAATCATCTCATTGCTGGAAAGAGTCACATTCATCAGAATTGATCGTCATATAATATTGATATTGCTGTGTACAATGATTTCCTGGTTCTGCCCATTTCACATCAGCTCTTGTGAGTCTCTCCAGGCCTCTCTAAAATCATCCTCCTGATCGTTTCTTACAGAAAAATACTATTCCATCACATTCATATGCCATAACTTATTCAGCCATTCTCTAACTGATGGGCATCCACTCAATTTCTAGTTTCTTGCCACTACGAAAAGGGCTGCCACAAACATTTTTGCACATATGGGTCCCTTTCCCTCCTTTAAGATCTCTTTGTGATACAGGCCCAATTGAAACACTGACTATTGGAACTAGCCTGAATCACCTAGCTATTGAAAAGAGCCACATCCATTAGAATTGATCATCATATAATCTTGCTGTTACTAAGTACAATGTTCTCCTGATTCTACTCACTTTATTAAGTATGATCTGAACTCCCTTTCTTAGCTTTATCAAATACTTTGTAACTATCTACATTTTGAATCTGGAGGCCAACATTTTATTTTTACTGCATTATTAAGAGTAAATTGTAACAATCAATTGAGAAATACAAAGACCTTTTATGAGCCATTTTCTTTGATATCTCAGCAGTCCATTGGTCTGGGGATAATAGCTATACAATACAAAGAGCTACTGGCCATACTTTCTATTAAAAACCTTTAAAAACAAATTTTGTCATCTTAACTCTTTAACTCCTGGAATATGAATCTTGTCCAAATTCAGTACATGGTTGTGAGTTTCACTCTACCCCTCAAAGGTTTCATCCACTCCTGTTGCTTCAATGATAACTTTTAGATGTTATCCAAATTTTTATATTCTGTTCTCTGTGCTGAGCTCTAGTCTTGCATATTCAATTTGCCTTCTGGACATTTTTACTAGGATATCTCACTATAACCTAAAAATGTCAAAAATGAAACACTATCTTTTCAAGTATTTCTTGATTTTTTAAACTAATTTTTTCCAGGTTTCCAGTTTCTCCTGAACTTGAAATATTAGTATTTTTGTTTCCTCCATTTCCTACATTTGTCATCATGGCTTGTGTATTCTTCTTTTTCAATACCTTTTGAATCTAATATTTGTTTCCTTTGCCATTTAAGCCCTTGCTATATCATATATGAATTATTGCAAAAGTCTCTTAACTGATCTTTGTCTTTAGCCTATTCACCTTCTGATTCATCTTGCATAGTGACACCAAAATCATATTCCTCTAACACTGCTTTCACCATATCACTCTAATTTAAAAAAAAATATTATCTTTAAGTTGCTTGATTTTTTTTCCTCCATTGATCATAAGATAAGAATACTTCATTAAGTACGTACTAGTCTACTTGCAATTCCTGTGTACCTGTGGGACTTATGGCTGAAGGGCTTTGCATTTTAGGATGAGCAAAGAATAGGTTGTTCATTGGTCTCCTTCCTATATTGTCTGAAGCCTGCTGAGATGTGTCAGAGTTGTGTCAGAGAGGAATGGCCACTAGACCAGGAAAAGCTGCCTCCTGAGGAGACTTGAAGAGAAGTGATTCTGCCATTTTGTCTTCTGACCTGCTCTTTTCTGTACCATGTGACAAGTGATTATATCAGATTAAATTTCCTTGAGCAGTGCTGGAGCAATGTTTTATCTCTTTCTCTTTGAGCATATGGCAGTGTGAATATGAGGCCCCTAGATGTTTCTTCTACTTTGTGTTCCTTTGCTGAACCTAGTGGGGTCCATGATGACATTCCTGAGATGGGAATCTTCAGTCTTGAAGGAAAGCTCATGAGTTTCATGAAGCCTCTGCCTCTTCCTTGCCATAATCCTATTGACCCATTCTCTTGTTACTGATTTCTTCCCAGAATCTCCATTTTTGGAAAGGATCTGGACAAGTCGTTCTGGATTCTTGAGATCTAGTTATATGCTTCTCCTCCCCTCTATTTAGTCTCTTTATATAAGGGCAGGATTTGTCTCTCTTTTTCTTTGTATTTTCAGTCTCCTGAGTCTGCTATAATTCTTGTTAGAGGAAAAGATTACCACTTAAATGAGAAGAAGCCTAAGTCCTGGTCTGATTTGGTAGAAATTATGGTTCTTGTTGGAGACAGCATAGTTATGGGGAAATCATGAAATGTCCATTCAAGAAGCCTAGAAATATGTTTCTTGTTCTGATATTTTAAATATCAGCCTTTCAGTAGAGGATCACAGTTATACCTTATGACTGCTTTTTTTAAGTCCTTGTCTTTTTTGTTCAACTTCTATTCTGGTCCAATCTTCCTAATAGATGAATTTCTCTTGACAACGGGGCAACATAATCTACTTGAACATACCCAGGGACCAGGCACTTGTATAAAACCACATGGTGTAGCTAATTCCATTTTAAGTTGATTCTAATTGTTACATAATTTCATTTTCACATCTAGTAGTATTAATAATATACTTCTAGCAGTGTTTGGGTTAAGACAAGTTTGGATAAAGAGACCTAGTGATATCCTTTTAAATGGTTTCCTTTTGTGGATGATACTCTGTTTCCAACTCTTTCTATACAAGTTTAAATGATCTGGGGTCCAAATGCCTTGGGTAGTTAAGCCTATTTAGATTTAAAAAAAAAAACAACCAACAACAACTGGGGGAAAGTTACCTAAAGTTCTCTCTCTCTCTCTCTCTCTCTCTCTCTCTCTCTCTCTCTCTCTCTCTCTCTCTCTCTCTCTCTCTCTCTCTTTCTCTCTGTCTTTCTCTCCTTTTCCTCCCCTTTCTCTTCTTCATTCCTCCCTTCCTCATCGTTTCCTCTCCCTTCTCTTCCCCCCTCTCTATCTATCTATCTATCTATCTATCTATCTATCTATCTATCTATCTATCTCATTCTCTCTGTTGCTCTGTGTCTCTCTTTTTTTCATTCCCTCTTTCAAAATACCCCTCTGCCTCCTTCTTGGTTCTCTGGCAAGATTGGCAAAAGCAAGATTTGTGCAGATAATCTACTTGGCCCCACAATATGACATGGAAGCAATGAACATGAACTTCAAGAGATAGTGGAGGATAAAAGGACTTAGTGTACTATGATCCATGGAATCATGAAAAGTAGGAAATGAATGAATGACATAACTGTAACATTCTATTTTTATTTTGTTTTATTTTTTTACTGGGCCTGAGATTTAATTAGCATTAAAACTCCTATGAGAATATACTGTATTAGTGCAGAATAGTCCTGATTCTGAAGTTGCATTAGTTAAGTCTTAAAGAGTGACCTAACTTACTGAGAGCTTCAGTAACTTGCCCATAATCATATAGATTCTAGTCTCAGAGATATGATTTGAACTAAACTATAATTATTTTCTATCGATTGTTATTCACATATACTTGTATGTGTGTGTGCATATACCCACACCTTTCACGCAAAAATATATATGTGTGCATACATATATATTCTATGCACATAGACATATTCTATCTATTTATCAATACATATGTGGTCTGTGTGTGTATGTGTGTGTGTGTGTGTGTGTGTGGTCAATATGTATTATTTGAGCAAGTACCATCATAATAATAGGAGATAAGTAAGATGGATGCTACTATTCCTATTTTTACAAATAATGAAACTAGATATGAAGTTTAGTGACTTCCCTAGTATAAGATATCTAATCATTTTCATTTCAGGGGAACTTTCCAATTTCTCTTCTTTCTTTCTTATAATGAATTATAATTATTTTTAATTAAAGCTTTTTATTTTCAAAACGTATGCATGGATAATTTTTCAACATTGACCCTTGCAAAATCTCGTGTTCTAATTTTCCTCCCTTTTCCCCCACCCTCTCTCATAGATGGCAAGTAATCCAATATATGTTAAACATGTAAAATACATGTTAACTCTAATATATCCACACATATTTATTCAATTATCTTGCCACACAAGGAAAATCAGATCATAAAGGAAAAAAATGAGAAAGAAAATAAAATGCAAGCAAACAACAGAAAAAAGAGTGAAATTGCTATGTTGTAATACATAGTCAATTCCTACAGTCTTCTCTCTGGATGTAGAAGATCATTGGAATTGGTATCAACTATCTCATTGTTGGAAAGAGCAATATCTATCAGAATTGATCATTGGATAATCTTATTTTTGCTGTGATCTCCTGTTCTGCTCATTTCACTTAGTATCAGTTCATATAAGTCTCTCCAGTCCTCTCTGAAATCATCCTGCTGATTGTTTCTTATAAAACAATAATATTCCATTATATTCATGTACCATAACTCATTCAGCTAATCTCCAACTGATGGGCATCCACTCAGTTTCCAGTTTCTTGCCACTACAAAAAGGGCTGCCATGAACATTTTTGCACATGTGGGTCCCTTTCCCTTCTTTATGATCTCTTTGCTGGAGAGCAATCTGGAATTATGCTCCAAAAGTTATCAAACTGTGCATACCCTTTGACCCAACAGTGCTACCTACTACTGGGCTTATATCCAAAGAAATACTAAAGAAGGGAAAGGGATCTGTATGTGCCAAAATGTTTGTGGCAGCCCTTTTTGTGTGGCTAGAAACTGGAAAATGAATGGATGCCCATCAATTGGAGAATGGCTGGGTAAATTATGGTATATGAATGTTATGGAATATTATTGTTCTGTAAGAAATAAGTAGCAGGATGAATACAGAGAGGATTTGAGAGAATTACATGAACTGATGCTGAGTGAAATGAGTAGAACCAGGAGATCATTATACACTTCAACAACGATACTGTATGAAGATGTATTCTGATGGAAGTAGATATCTTCAACAAAGAGAAGATTTAATTCAGTTCCAATTGATGGACAGAATCAGCTACACACAAAGAAGGAACACTGGGAAATGAGTGTAAACTGTTTGCATTTTTGTTTTTCTTCCCAGGTTATTTTTTACCTTTTGAATCCAATTCTTCCTGTGCAACAAGAAATTTGGTTCTGCACACATATATTGTATCTAGGATATACTATAACACATTTAACATGTATGGGAATGCCTGCCATCTAGGGGAGGGAGTAGAGGGAAGGAGGGAAAATTCGGAATAGAAGTGAGTGCAAGGGATAATGTTGTAAATAATTACCCATGTATATGTACTGTCAAAAAAGTTATAATTAACTTAATAATAAAATTAATTTTAAAAATGTAAAAAAAAAAGATCTCTTTGTGATATAAGTCCAGTAGTACACTGCAGGATTGAGGGGTATGCACAGTTGAAAAACTTTTTGAGCATAATTCCAAATTGCTCTCCAGAATGGTTGGATTCACAATTCCACCAACAATTTATCAGTGTCCCAATTTTCCCACATGCCCTCCAAATAGTGGTATCTCACAGTTGTCTTAATTTGAATTTCTCTGATCAATAATGATTTGAAGCTCCTTTTCATATGACTAGAAATAATTTCAATTTCTTTATAAAATTGCTTGTTTATATCCTTTGGCCAATTATCAATTGGAGAATAGCTTGATTTCTTATAAATTTAAGTCAATTCTCTATATATTTTGGAAATGAGGTCTTTATCAGAATCTTTGAATGTAAAAATGTTTTCCCAGTTTATTGCTTCCCTTCTAATTTTGTCTGAATTAGTTTTTTTTGTATAAAACTTTTAATTTAATATAATTAAAATTATCTATTTTGTGTTGAATAATAAACTCTAGTTCTTTTTTCATCACAATTTCCTTCTTTTTCCATGAATCTGAGATGCAAACTATCCTTTATTCTTCTAATTTGCTTATAATGTCACTCTTTATGTCTAAATCACGAACCCATTTCAACCTTATCTTGGTATACTGTATTAGGTATGGGTCAGTGTCTAGTTTCTGGTACACTATTTCCAATTTCCCCAGAAGTTTTTGTCATAGTGAGTTCTTATCTCAAAACCTGGGGTCTTTGGGTTTGTCAAAAATTAAATGGCTATAGTTATTGATTATTTTGTCCTTTGAATCTAACCTATTCCACTGATCAACTACTCTTATTTCTTAGTAAGTACCAAAAGTTTTTGAGGACTGCTGCTTTATAATATAGTTTCAAATCTGGTACAGCTAGGCCACCTTCATTGGCATTTTCCCCCCATTAATTCCCTTGAAATTCTTGAGCTTTTGGTCTTCCAGTTGAACTTTGTTATTATTTTTCCTAGATCTATAAAATAATTTCTTGGGAGTTTGATTGATATGACACTGCATAAGAAAATAAATTTGGGTAATACTATCATTTTTATATACTTACTTGGCCTACACATGAGCATTTGATATTTTTCCAATTGTTTAGATCTTACTTTATTTGTGTGGAAAATGTTTTGTAGTTATGCTCATATGGTTCCTGATTTTGCCTTGGCAGATAGACTCTCAAATATTTTATATTATTTACAGTTATTTAAAATGGAATTTCTCTTTGTATCTATTGCTATTGGACTTTGTTGGTAATATATAAAAATTCTAATGATTTATGTGGATTTATTTTGTATCCTGCAGCTTTGCTAAAATTGTGAATTGTTTCTAGTAGTTTTTTAGTTGATTCTCTAGAGTTCTCTTAGTATACAATCGTATCTTCACAAAGAGTGATTATTTGGTTTCCTCATTACCTACTGTAATTCCTTTAAACTCTTTTTCTTCTCTTATTGCCAAAGATAACATTACTAATACAATATTGAATAGAAATGGTGATAGTGGGTAACTTTGTTTCATCCCTGATTTTACTGGGAATGATTCTAGTTTGTCCCCATTAAATATGATGCATGCTGATGGTTTAAAATAGATGCTACTGATTATTTTAAGGAATACTCTATTTATTCCTATATTCTCTAATATTTTTAATAGAAATGGGTATTGGATTTTATCAAATTCTTTTTTTCTGCATCTATTGAAATAGTCATATGATCTTTGTTAGTTTGGTTATTGATATAGTCAATTATGTAATGGTTTTCCCAACACTGAACCAGCCTGCATTCTTGGTATAAATTCTACTTGGTCATGGTGTATTATTCTGGGGATGAGTTTCTGTAATCCTTTTGTTAATATCTTTTAAAAACATTTTTTTTGTATCGATACTCATTAGGAAAATTGGTTTACAATTTTCTTTCTTTGGTTTCACCCTGCCTGGTTTAGATATCAACATCATATCTGTATCATAAAAAGGAATTTGGTAGGAGTCCTTCTTTTCCTATTTTTTCAAATAGTTTTGCATACTATTGGAATTAATTGTTTCTAAATGTTTGTTAGAATTCACATGTAAATCCATCTGGCCCTGGAGGTTTTTTCTTAGGGAGGTGATTACTAACTTGTTCTATTTCTTTTTCTAAAGTAGAACTATTTAAGTAATTTATTTCCTCTTCTGTTAATCTGGGCAATCCATATTTTTGTAAGTATTCCTCAATTTCACTTAGATTATCAAGCTTATTGACATATAGTTGGGCAAAATAACTCCTAATTATTGCTCTAATTTCCTCTTCATTGATGGAAAGTTCTCCCTTTTTATTTTTGAGACTAATGATGTGATTTTCTTCTTTCATTTTTCTAATAAAATTAACTAAAAGTTTATCGATTTTGTGGGTTTTTTCATAAAACCAACTCTTAGTTTTATTTATTAATTCAATAGTTTTCTTTCAATTTTATTAATCTCCCTTTTCCAGAATTTTTAAATTTGGTATTTAATTGGGAGTTTTTAATTTGTTTTTTTTCCCCCTAGCCTTTATAGTTGCAAGCCCAATTCCTAGATCTTTTTTCCCCCTCTATTTTATGCAAGTAAAAATCTGGAGATATAAAATTTTTCTTAATAACCTCGTTGACTGTATTCCAAAAATTTTGGCTTTTCTCATTATTGTCATTCTCTTGGATGAAATTATTGATTGTTTCTGTGATTTGTTGCTTCACCCACTCATTCTTTAGAGTTAGATTATTTAGTTACTAAGAAATTTTTGGTCTATTGTCCCCTGGCCTTTTATTGCATGTAATTTTCATTGCATCATGATCTGAAAAAAATGAATTTACTGTTTCTGCTTTTCAGCATTTGATTGTGAAGTTTTTATGCCCTAATGTAGTTAATTTTTGTATAGGTTCCATGAACTGCTGAGAAAAATCTATATTCCTTTCTCTCCCCATTAAATTTTCTCCAAAGGTATAGCACCCTTAACTTTTCTTGAATTCCATTTACCTTCTTAAGTTCTTTCTTATTTATTTTGTTGTTTGATCTACTTCTAAGAGAGCAACTAGTATAAGTTTTACTGTCTAATTCTTTTTTTTTCCCTGAGGCTGGGGTTAAGTGACTTGCCCAGGGTCACAGCTAGGAAGTGTTAAGTGTCTGAGACCAGATTTGAACTCTGGTTCTCCTGAATTCAAGGCTGGTGGTCTATCCACTGCGCTACCTAGCTGCCCCTTGCTGTCTAATTCTTGCAGATCTCTTAACTTCTGCTGTAGAAATTTGGATGCTGTACTACTTGGTGCATATGTTTAGTATTTATATTACTTCATTATCTATGGTAGTTTAAGAAGGATACAGTTTCCTTCCTTACTTCTTTTAATTATATCTATTTTTTTTTTTTTTTGTTTTTGCTTGATCTGAGATCAGGATTGCTACCTCCTTTTTTTTCCTACTTCAGCTGAAGTATAATAGATTCTGCTGCAGCTTTTTACTCTAAACTTTGCTTTGATTGTGTTTCTTGTAAACAACACATTGTAGGATCCTGGCTTTTAATCCAGTTTTTTATCTGCTTCTGTTTATGAGAGAGTTCATCCTATTCCCATTCACAAATAAAATTACTAACTTTGTATTTTCTGCCATTTTTACCCTTTTCCCCTTTCACTCCTCCTCAGTATTTTGTTACTGACCACCCCCTCTCTCAAACAGCCTTCCCCTTTTGCATCCTCTCTCCCTTTCTTATATCTTTTCCCTTCTACTTCTGTTCTCTCTTCTATTAGCCTCTTTCCTTCCTTTCCTCCTTCTCTTCCTACTTCTCTATAGGCTAAGACAAGTTACTCTGTGAAGCTAAATGTGTTTGACAAAACTAATGCAAACAAGATTAGAAGGAAAGTAACAAATTGGGAAAATATTTTTTATAGTTAAAGGTCCTGATAAAGGCCTCATTTCCAAAATATATAGAGAACAGACTCTATAAGAAATCAAACCATTCTCCATTTGATAAATGGTCAAAGGATATGAACAGGCAATTTTCAGATGATGAAATTGAAACTTTATCCACTCATATGAAAGAGTGTTCCAAATCACTATTGATCAGAGAAATGCAAATTAAGACAACTCTGAGATAACAGTACACATCTGTCAGATTGGCTAAGATGACAGGAAATGATAATGATGAATGTTGGAGGGGATGTGGGAAAACTGGGACACTGATGCATTGTTGGTGGAGTTGTGAAAGGATCCAGCCATTCTGGAGAGCAATTCGGAACTATGCCCCAAAAGTTTGATAACTTATCAAACTGTGCATTCCCTTTGATCCAGCAGTGCTACTACTGGGCTTATATCCCAAAGAAATACTAAACTAAAGGAGGGAAAGGGACCTGTATGTGCCAAAATGTTTGTGGCAGCCCTTTTTGTAGTGGCTAGAAACTGGAAAATGAACGGATGCCCATCAATTGGAGAATGGCTGGGTAAATTATGGTATATGAATGTTATGGAATATTATTGCTCTGTAAAAAATGACCAGCAGGAAGAATACAGAAAGGCTTGGAGAGACTTACATGAACTGATGCTGAGTGAAATGAGCAGAACCAGGAGATCATTATACACCTCAACAGCGATACTGTATGAAGACATATTCTGATTGAAGTGGATATCTTCAACATAAAGAAGATCCAATTCAGTTACAGTTGATCAATGATGGACAGAAACAGCTACACCCAGAGAAGGAACACTGGGAATTGAGTGTAAAATGTTTGCACTATTGTATTTCTACACAGATTACTTATACCTTAGGAATCAAATTCTTACCGGGCAACAAGAAATTTGGTTTTACACACATATATTGTATAAAGATGTACTGTAACACATTTAATATGTATGGGATTGCCTGTCATCTAGGGGAGGGAATAGAAGGAAGGAGGAGAAAATTTGGAAAAGTGAATACAAGGGATAATGTTGTAAAAAAAATTACCCATGCACTTGTAACTGTAAAAAAATTATAATTATAAAATTAATAAAGAAGGAAAAAAATAAAAAATAAATGTGTTTGATTTTTTTCTCTTTGAGTCAAATCTGATGAAAGTAAGATTTGCACAATGCTTGTCTCTCTTCCCTTTTTCCCTCAATTGCAATAGGCCTTTTTTTTTGCCTCTTTATCAAATGTAATTTACCCTATTTTAACTCCATTTTCCTCTTCTTCTAATAGAACCACCTTTCCTCCTCTAGTGTCTTTATTATATCATCACAATAAAATCAAATTAAACCTGCACTCTCTAAACATACCCATAACAGAGATGCAGAGCTCAAGAGTTCAACATATTATCTACCCATATAGGTATATAAACTTTTTAACTTTTAAAAGAAATTTATTTTTTCTTTTCTTTTTACCCTTTTATGCTTCTCTTGAATTTTGTATTTCAAGATCAAATTTTCTATTCAGCTTTGGTCTTTTCATCAGAAATAGATGAAATTCACCTCTTTCCTTGGATGTCTATGTTTTTCCCTGAAAGATGATGCTAGATAGTTGATTCTTGGCTGCAATTCAAGTTCCTTTGCTTTTTGGAATATTAGAGTCTATGCCTTTGATCCTTTAAAGTGGAAGCTGCTAGGTTCTGGATAATACTGATTGTGACTCCTCAATATTTTGTTTCCTTATTGCTTCTTGCAATATATTCTCCTTGATCTGATAATTCTGAAATCTAGCTATGATGTTTCTTAAGAGTTTTCATTTTGGTATCTTTTTCAGAAGGTGATTGGGGAATTTTTTCAATGGCTATTTTACCCTCTGATTCTAAGATATTTAGACAGTTTCCTAGATGATATCCTGAAAGATGATGTCCAGGCTCTTTTTTTTTTTCATCATGGTTTTCAGGAAGTCCAATAATTTTTAGACTGTCTCTCCTAGATCTATTTTCCAAGACAGTTGTTTTTCCAATAAAGTATTTTACATTTTCTTCCATTATTTCTTTTATTCTTTTTTTATTTTTTATTTTTGCTTTTGTTGATTGACTCTTGAAGTCTCATTGAGTCATTTACTTCCATTTGTTCAATTCTAATTTTAGTGAATTATTTTCTTCAGTTAGCTTTTTAATCTCCCTTTTGCATTTTAAATGAAATGTTTTGTTCATTGCAGTTTTCCTCATTTCACAGATTTTGTTTTTCAATGAATTGATTTTTTTTCATATCTATTTTGTAAGGAGTTATATGTTTTCCCCATTTCATCAAGTATATTTTTAAGGAATTTTCTTCAGATAATTTCTGGTTTTTCTTTTCCATACCTTTTGCAAAAATCTAGTTTTCCTCATTTTTCTTCTAACTTTCTTTTAGGATCCTTTTTTGAATTCTTCCAAGAGAGTCTTGTGAAATGAGGACCAACTCATATCACCCTTTGGGGCTGATTTGCCTTTAGGATTTTCAGTGTTTGAGGTTTGTTCTTCTTTTTCTCCATTAAAAACTGTCTATGGTCAAAGTTTTTTTTTTTTTCTTTTTTCCACATTTTTTAAAGGTTGAGGTATGCTCTTAAGGCAAAAGGGGACAGCCACTTCAGTTTGCCTGGGGCAAGTATTGCTGACTGACTTGGGTGCTGGTAGATTTGGCCAAGTCCCATGTTCTTCCGAGACTCAGTGACTCACAATTTGCCTTTTGTATTTTCTTTTGGTTGTCTCATAGCAAATCTGCTGAACTACCAGCTTGCAACCAGGACAGAGTACCCTATGAGCCTCACAATAGATTCCCTGGTGCACAGATGTCACAATGCTCTGGCTCCCCACACCAGCTACTTGCCCCAGGATTCCTGGGTTGTGGTCTGGGCTTGGCAGCCTCTCCCCCTGTCCAATTGAAATAAATCATTTTCTGAAATTCTTCCAAAGTATCTTCTTCTGGAAATTTGTTGTACTCCAAATATTTATGTGTTCTGTCACTCCAAAACCAGTTCAGAGGCTTAATCTGCTCTTGATTTGAGAGACCACTTGGAGGAGTTCAGATAGAGACAAGTCTACTCTCCTCCATCTTGACTCTGCTTGAATGAATTCTAGTATTTCTAATTGGTATCTTCCAATTTAGTACTTGTTTGAATTAATCTACTTTCCCCCTATGTGCAAGCTTTATATCTCTCAAAAGGCTATAAGCTTTCTTTTTTTATCATCAAGTGATAGATTTAATACATATTTGTTGACTTAAAATACATTTCTGATATAGCCTTTCTTGGATCTGTTCACTTTTTTATTTCCCCCTTTTGCATTATTCCATTGTGAAGGGCAAATACAAAGACATCTCTTTTTTTTCTCCTGATAGAATGCAATTTCCTTGGAGGTAGGAACTGTTTCATATTGTTTTCATATTTCTAGACCTTAGCACAATGTCTAGCATAAATAGATGCTTAATAAGTGCTAATTGATTGTTTCCTTTGAAGAAAATTATTTGGTTCTTTACTAATTCAGATTCATGTGCATTATTTTTTTCTATGCTATAATTGATACTATTATAATTTTTTCTGTAGATGAATATTATTTTTTAATTCTAGTGTTAAATGAAAAATATTAATTTTTACAAAAGGATTTCCAATCATATAATCATTAGACTATTCCTCAGTTTAAGAATAATTCTTTTTTCCTCTTGGAAGATTCCTCTTGAGATGGTTGTTCCATATGCAATAATATTAATCATCCAGCAACTTCCTCACACTGGACATAACTGAATACAATCACCTTGTTGCCATGGTATTTGGATGATCTCATTTATCTTATCATCAACTCAACAAGTTATACACTTCACCACAGCCATCTACGGGGGACTAAGAAAAAATAACCTTTAAAAAGTGTATACAATTACTGAATTTTTGAGTTCTTCATATTATATTCCAAAATGTGCTGTTTAATTTAAAATGAATTGTCAATGTGGTTTTCCCAGCCCATCCCCATTGTTGTTTGGTTTCTATTTTTTGTATCACTGAGAAAATACTTTCAAAAATATTTGCTCAATTTAATGTTATTGCTGTAATTTCCTAGTAGTCTAATTTTCTACTCCTTCATACTTCCCATTATGGATCAGAAAGTGCTTCATCCTGGAAGATCACTTCATTCTTATAAATTGTCTGTCCCTCAGCCCCTTCACTCTGACAGGGGGCCTTTCTCTTAAGGATTAAGTACAGACTTTTCTTAATTTCCCATCATATAGCACTTCTCTATCATTTTCTTAGGTCACAGTTATACCTTCTCCTCACTCTCTACCCCCAGCTTTTTCATTTTTCATTTATGTTTTTAGAATTGAGGATCCTTGAGGATAGGATTTCTCTCTCTTTTTGTTTGTATTTGTATTCCCAGCACTTAGCATAGTGCCCAGCTCACAGTAAATACTTCATAAAGGATTGTTGACTAACTTGAGATGTGGTATGACATAATGGCCTCAATTTATGGAAGGCCTGGAATCAAGTGTGTAACATACTGGCCTCTACAGAACAAGAAATTTTCAGGATTCCATGCCATTCCCTAAGACTCTAAACTGTAAAATATATACTTATCTTCACTATAAGAATTTCTTACTGAGAGTTTCTTTTAGCAATAAAATCTCAGGTTCAACTAAAGCAAACTAGAATCTTAAGAATTAGGTTTTGAAAAATCACATTTAAGAAATCAAAGATCATTTTTATCTTTAATTGTTGTTGTTTTAATTCCTTTGCTAAAGTTCTGCCTCAGTGCTTGTCTTATCATGTCATGGAGATAAACTTGGAATTGTTATAGAAGAGCAAAGTTCTCTGCATTCAGACAAAGGCTTTAAGAAGAAACCCAACAGTAGGGCAGTCCATCAATAACATTTAATAATCCCCTGTTTTGTGCTAGGCATAGTGCTAAGCACTGAGGGTAAGAAGAAAGAAAAAAAAAACAGTCTCTTTTTTTCATGGAACTCATATTCTAATGGGAGAAACAATAAGCAGAGATATAAAAAAAATTCTAGAGATGATGATCAGAGGGGAGGTACTAACATTAAGGGGAGATGGAAAAAATTTCTTGTAGAAAGTAGAATGTTTGTTAGGAGCTGAAGGGGGACAGGGAAATCAGAAGACAGAGATGAGAAGAAAAAGGATACAGGGCATGGGGGATAGCCAGAGAAATGCCTAGAATTGGGGGATGGAGAGATAATCTTGGATGAGGAGTATTTAGGAATCCAGTGTCACTTGATCAAAGAATATAAGGGGGCAGCTAGGTGGCGCAGTGGATAGAGCACCAGCCTTGAATTCAGGAGAACCCCAATTCAAATCTGGTCTCAGACGCTTAACACTTCCTAACTGTGTGACCCTGGGCAAGTCACTTAACCCCAGCCTCAGGGGAAAAAAAAACAATATAAGGTGGGGATCAATGGATTTCTGCAGTTTAAAGAGCTTACTAAGATCAGAGACACTTGTCAAGTCAATGGGTGATAGATTTGGAGGGGATATGAGAAGATCATCTGATGGGAAGTTTATGATTTCTATTAGTGACAGGAAGACTGACTCCTATGAAACTACATATCTTACAAATGTGTCACCAAGTTGGTATTTGGAATCCATTGTCATGGTCATTCTGCAAGTGATTAGATTTGTTCCAATATGCCAGACCTTAAAAACTAGATTGACTGGTTTTACATGTGGTGTTGCTTGTCATGAAGACTTAGCTGTAGTCAGAAATGTTTAGGAATGATTGGACAGTATGTGATTTCTTGGATATGAATCATTATGTCTCCTTACTTCCCCCAATGCAACAGATATCAGGGTTATATATTCTTCCTAATAAAAAGCAGGATGTGAAGAAATGGAGCATTTTATCATTGTTAAATAGATAATGAAGCTAAAGTGGTGAAAAACATAAAATAGGAAAAATTGCCACCCAGAAGCAACATTATGGGTTCTGATACTTAGCTACTTGGATGTTGTAATACCCACAAACACTATTACAGGCTTCAGAGAGAGCATTTGTTGTTGTTGTCATCATTGTCATTTTTCAGTTGTGTCTGACTCATTGTGACTCCATTTGTGGTTTTCTTGGCAAAGAAACTGGAGTGGTATGCCATTTCTTTCTCTAGCTCATTTTACAGATAAGAAAACTGAGGGTTATATGACTTGTCCAGAATTGCAAAGCTAGTAAATGTCTGAAGCCAGATTTGAACTTGGGAACATAAATCTTCCTGACTCCAAGCCCACTGCCCTATCCATTATACTACCTAGTTATCCTTTGACAGAGCAAAGAATGGAGAAAATGAAAATGAGAAAAAATTTTTATAATAGCTTTTTATTTTTCAAAATACTTGCAAATGACTTTTAACATTCATCCTTGTAAAATCTTGTGTTGCAAATTTTTCTCCCTCCTTTCCTATCTTTCCCCTCCCCTAGACATCAAGTAATCCAATATAGATATGCAATTCTTCTAAGCATAAACATATTCCACATTTATCATGCTACACAAGAAAAATTTGATCAAAAGGGATAAAATAAGAAAGAAAAAAAACAAGCAAAAACAATAACAACAAAGGTGAAAATACTATGTTGGGATCCACATTCAGCCCTGTAGTTCTCTCTCTGGATGCAGATGGCAGTGAAAAGAAATTTTAAAGAGGCCATGATATCTAGATGAAAGACTAGATCTGGTGTTTGGAGATGAAGGTTTAAATTCCAGTTCCATCACAAGTTAATTAAAATCTCAGAACCCCAGATTTCACATGTGCAAAATGGGAATATTAATAATCACACTATTTAACATAGGAGTCAGGAAAGTGATGTGTAGATTTTTAAATGGTATGTAAAAGTAGCTATTAGAAATCACTTGGTATAATCTTTATTTTTATAGATAAGGAAATTGAAACCTAGAGACAATAAGTTATTTGTTTCATATTAGGGATATAGAAGATTCCCATACAAATTATGGCATCATAACTAGTTTTTTCTTATAAATAGTAGAGAACATGTCATTGCCTATGTCATTTCTATGCCAAAAGTAGCAATAAAAGTAATGTTCCAATAAATCAACATAAACATACACAATAGGCAAATCTTTATGTTTTTAATCACCCATTGATTAACTATTTACATTATGCTTTTAAAGGCAATTATTTTTTTTAATGAGAACAAACAAAAACAAACAAATAAACAAATAAAAATTATTTTGTGAGGTGGCCTGGGAAAACAAATCAGCAAACAAAAAACCTTAAGAAAAAATGAGTTTGTTGATGGACCCTTTAGACTTTAAAAAATGAATCAGTAATTATATATTTGTATATGAACTTTAGTATTTCCTCATTTTTGAAACTTAAGATTGTGTCATTAGCAAAGATCAGGAATTTAATGTTGTTCACAATTCAGAGTTCTCATGTTTCAAACATTACAATATGTACACTGTTACAGTGAAAAAAATCAGAAAATGAAATTCAAGCATACTTTATAAACCAGGGCTGTCCTGTCATTCAATATGCTGTATTTCAGGTGCATTGCTAGTTATTTAAGCATCACAGTCAGATCTCTGAAACATGCCATCTGGAATGGCTGATGTCTTTATGAGATGGAAATTATGAAAGGGGACTATTTATTCATAACCCTTCTGGACTTATATGGATTTGATATAAACCTTGATACTTCGATGGGATACATGATCTCACTGACATGAGCCTTTCCCTTGAGCTTTGGTCCTAGATTACAAACTGTCTATTGAACATGTCCTGGAGGCATCTCAAATGCATTGTGTCCCCAAAGTGGGAATTATTGTTTTTCTTCAAAGCCCACTCCTTTTTCAAACTGCTCTAGTTCCATCAAAGGCACGACTATAGCCTCCTGGGTTTGTAACTTTGGAATTATCCTTGAATCCTCACTCTCCCATCCTGGTACCCATCCAGTCAATTGCCAGATCTTGCCAATTCCACCTCCACTGTCTCTTGAATTTGAAGCCTTCTCTCGACTCACAAAGCTGCCCCTTTAGCTCAGTCTCTCACTACCTCTTGTTAGACTATTACAATGACTTTCCAAATGACATCCCCATGCCAAGTCTCTTCACTCCATTTCATTCTCTATACTGTTGCCAAAGGGCATTTTTCTTAAACAGTTCTGACCATGTTACTTCCCTATTCAGTAAACACCAGCAGCTCTCTTGTTGCCTGAAGAACAAATGATAAACTCTACTGTTTGTTTTTTTACAGCCCTGCATTACCTGGTCCTGCCTATTACTTTTCTTCTTATATTCTAAAATCCAGACAAATTAGACTTCTCTCATTGCTCCTCATTGTGGAATTTCATTTGCTGTCTCTGGATCTCAATATTCTCTATATCCTATGACAAAAGGGCACTCCTCACTTCTGTCTCAAAATATTCCTTTAGGATACAGCTCAAGCTCAACCTTCTACATTAGGTTTTTTTTTTAAACCTTTTTTGTGTATCATAGATCCCCTTAACTGTCTGTGAAGCCTGTGGATCCTTTATCAGAACAATGTTTAAAAAGGTGTGAAATAAAATTTATAGACATTATAAAATAATCTCTCTCTCTCTCTGTCTCTCTCTCTCTGTCTCTGTCTCTGTCTCTCTGTCTTTCTCTCTGTATATATATATATATATATATATGTATATATATATACATATATATATATATATGCATATACACACACACACATTTCACAGGTGTACATTTTTTCTCCTTGATAGTATATATAAGCTATTTGAATTGGATCTTCTCGTTCTCTCTGTTTCTGTTTGTCTCAGTCTCTATCTCTCTGTTTCTCTGTCTCTCTGTCTCTGTCTCTCTCTTTCATTTCTGGAACATCCAACTTGGGTCCCTTTTAAGGACCATGCTTAAGTGTAATGGGTCCAGTTGGTTCTCTGAAAGCCCTCATAGCTGTGAATCATAACAAAATTGAAGGAATTGGAAATCAGATTTTACTGACTCAGATGTTGCTTGTTAATTGGAAATGAAATAAATCAGAGGCAAGAGGGAAGAAGAGGGAGGTCAGAGAATGTAGTTGCCTCTCAGTCTCCTCGTATTGTTATCATCCTCTCACATGAAAGGATCTGTTCTGTTGGTTAGATTTAGATCCCCAGCAGCCACTAGCAGGTGGGTCCCATAACAGGTCCTTGCAATTCTTATTGGTGTAGGGCCTCAATTTATCCACTAAATTCCCCAGGCAATTTCCAGGTATGTTTCCCTTTACTCACTACTCAGTGTCCCCTGCCTTGCTACTAAGGACCTGACTTTTCTTATTCTTTCTCCCTTTATACTAAATACTCAAGTTTCTACTCCTTCCAATTTTGGAAACACGATTAAATTGCTTCTGAAAAACTATCGTGAGCTATTCCCTTATGACCTTATTCTCTATGATTGCAACATTCTGGACCAAGATGTCAATCTTTAGTCATTTCCTATATGTAATCTTTTTTGCTATTAAAATATAATATTCTTGAGGACTATCCTTGCTTTTGTGTTTGTATTTCCAGATTTAGCATTGCTTGGCACATAATAAGCACTTAATGGTTAGATTTATTTTATTCATTGTTGATAGAATGATTGACTTGGGTACTCACTCCTTAGTACTAAATATGACTTGATCATGCCTTTTTATCAAGGTTATTTGTATTCATATTTCTTCCCAGAATCAAGTTTTTTGCAAATTTTTTTCCATATAAGTCATTGTTGATACATTGCTGCAGCTGTTTGCATCCCTCAGATATTTTTCTATTGCCTTTCAAGTCACCTGCACTTTTGACTTTGTGGAGATTTTGTTGATTTATTAAGATGGATGGCTTTAAAATATGTACTTTCATGGTAGGATCTAGCTCAGGATAATTGAAAACACTGTACAATTTACCAAATGTGATTTAGTCTCATTTAAATTCTAGGTCCACTTCATTGTCTATCTTCAGCACCTTTCCAATATGGGCTGCCATCCAGTCAAAGGTGTTAATTATTTGGCCTTCCAGGTATATGTGACCCACAACACTCCTGAGTTCAGCCTGAACCAGATTAAAATGTAGCCCTAGCTGACTTTTTTTTTGATATATTAATATATTGATGATGTATTGATTGATGATATATTATGTTGATATATTAATAAAAGTTAAATATACGAATAGATATGGTGCTGTAAAATAATAGGTGACCTGTAGGGATCCTTCTGTATAGTTTAGTAACCTTAGAACAGAAAGTCTTCCCAATTCTTAAATCAGGCAGGACTTGGATTTGGTAACTTATTTTTTAAGTGACAAAAAGAGGCGAGTTGGGAAATGGGAAATACTCCATGAGCTAGAATGGAAATAAGGAAATCTGCTTTTTCATGCTGTGATTGAAAAAAAATATCAGTTTGGGAGTCTAGGGGTCTGAGTTTATCTCTCCCCTTTACTTGCTTTGTAATCTTAGACAAGTCATTCTCTTATTTCCTCACTTGTAAAATGAGGAGGTTAAATGAGATACAAGATCTCTAAGCTCCCTTATTGCTCTAAAGTGTAAAGTTATTGCCCAAATACATCATTCTCATAACTAAAAACATTCCTGATTTCCTTACCTCCTCATGTATTAAAAATCAGTTTAAGTCCATCATCAATGACTTTAGTCAAGCTTTCTTGGTCTAGAGAAAATTTATATATTAAAAAAGTTGATAGAAACTATTTTATGGATTCCACTAAAGTCTTTCTCTAATGTCTCATTGTGACATGGAATTAATCCTGAGAACATTTTGGAAATTTTCATATTTTTATTTACTATTAAAATATGATAGAGATTTATGGTTTCATTTACAGTATAATTTTACTGTTCTTTGTACATGGGAATGTTCATGTTTGTGGCATTTATCATGTGAACATTAACAATTAAAAAAATTCTCAGATGCTATTAGCAGGCACAGCAGGATCATTGTTAATGGATGCTCTCCAGAAGTGCTGGACAACAGAGAGCTATAAGATGTACTAGACAGGAGAGAACTCAAATTGCACCTGGGGCCCCTCTAATGGAACTGAGATGCTGGGATACAAGCCAACAGCAAAAGCCAAAGGACCCAGGCCTTTGGAGCTATGTCAGCAGGTTTTGGGGGCTATATTAGGGAGCCAGTGAATTTCTTATATCCAGTATATCAAGTACAGTGTGAAGAGTTATATAGATAGAGTTTGAGACTTAGGAAAATCTTTTTTCCCCCTGAAACCTCCAGGTCAACCATTCTTATTTATGCAGCTTCAGCACAGCATCTATAGATGGAAGACAGCTCAGAAGCAATTTTTGTCCAAATTCTTTTATTTTATTGATGAGGAAATTCAAGCCTGAGGACTTTCCTAATGTAACATAATATCGTAAGGATCAGAGTTGGTGGTAAACCCAGCTTCTCTAACTCTAGAGCTTGTCATCTTTGTACTCTCCCACTCCTATGAGTTTGAGAAGGGAATGATTACTTGATAAATAGTATGATAAAATGGGAGTTGCAAAAAACCTCTGGATTTAGGATTAAATTAAAGTCTTGGGTTCTCCCTGACTTCATTTGATCTTTGGTGAAGGTGTCAATCTCCCTGTGCCCCAGTTTTTTTTTTTTTTTTGTTTTGTTTTGGTTTTTTTTGCTATAAAATGGATTGTTGAATCATTTGACGGCTAATATTCTTTCCAGCACTTTGCTTATGATTGAGATAAGTTTTAGAACAGCAACAGAGAATCTGGCTCACAGATTCTTGTGATAGGGAAGATCTGTTTTAAAAAAAATTGTTAGAAGTGTGTGTATGTGTACATACATACACACAAATTGTGGCTTAAACTGGAACAAGATCATTTTTATGTTCTGAAGAATGTTGAAATAATCTCTTTATTAGGCATATGGAAGGATGGAAAGATATTATTGAAATCATTTCATTATGACTAAGTTTCTATTTTTGTTGAGTTTTAAACTAATTTATGTCATTCTATATAAAAGGTTTTGTTCCCCAGATGTTTCAATGTTCTCACAGAAGGACTTGTTCAAAATGGAATATTGATAACCCCCTGTCTTCTTCTTGTTAACTCAACCTATTCTTTGGCTTGTATCATTTTTATTGTGTAAAGACTGTTCCATCAGATTTTCACTGCAAAAGCCTAGGGCAGAATTTGAAGGGCAAAGTATTCCTAAGAAACAAATCTACATGAAATGCATTCCTTTACGAAGAATGCTGTTCTTACTCTTTGTGATCCTATTTGGGGTTTTCTTGGTAAAGCTGAAGTGTTTTGCCATTTTCTTCTCTATTTTACAGATGAGGAAATTGAGGCAAACAGGATTAAGTAATTTGCTTAAGGTTATATAACTAGTAAATGGCTGAGACCAGATTTGAACTTGAGAAGATGAATTTTCTTAATTCTAGGTCCAGCCCTCTAGCTTCTATGCCTCCCAGCTGCCATTTATAAAGTCCAATCTAAATAATACAAACTATGACAGTGCAGTGATTTAGAAGTCTCATATCAGGATTTTTCATCTGGACAAATGATTGGGAACTACAATCTTTTAAAATTCACCCACTATGTTACCATGATATTTAAATCTATGAAAGTTTTTTTAAAAATTTACTTTATTTTAAAAAACAGAGTAAGAAAAACAGAAAAACAGAAAAGGAATACAAAACAAAATAAAGCAAAACAAAAGAAAACATTGTCATGTACTTAGCAGAACATCAGGGAGGATTAAAAAATACACACAAACACACACACACAAATACATACATAATAATAAATTACCAGATCAAGAAAGTATGTATATACATATATGTACATATACATATATATATTAGTAGAAGAAATTATATTCATGAATGTCCTTTTTTCCCTTTACTTCCTTGTAAATCATAATTTGGTTGTCTGCTGTGTATCTTATTTATTTTATTCGTCATCTAGAGTTCTTTTCTACTGACTTTTTAATTAAATTCTGCTCCATAACTTGCCTTGCTATTATTTAACCTTCCCCCTCCCAAGGGATCCCTCCCTTGTCTTCTTCCCTCACCCTTTGCTTCCCCATCTGCCCATCCCTTTCTTTATAAATTTTGAAGGGTCCTATACCCTTCAGGTATATATGTAATGCTGTATATTGAACCATTCCTGATGTATGTTTTCAGAACTATGAGCCCTTTTCTCTCCCATCTAATGCTTCTGTGTTTACTCTTCCTCTGCACCTCATTTGTATGATATTATTATTGTTTTTACCTTAACTCTGCCAATCTTTCTTTTGAGCTGTCCTATTGTTGATATGAATCTTAAACACATAATATTCATTTTTTTTCATGTAAAAATAAGCAATCTGTCCATGTTTAAACAATTTGTCCATACTATGCCCAAAAAGTTATCAAACTGTGCATACCCTTTGATCCAGCAGTGCTCCTAATGGGCTTACATCCCAAAGAAATACTAAAGAAGGGAAAGGGACCTATATGTGCCAAAATGTTTGTGGCAGCCCTTTTTGTAATGGCCAGAAACTGGAAACAATGGCTGCCCATCAATTGGAGAATGGCTGGGTAAATTATTGTATATGAATGTTATGGAATATTATTGCTCTGTAAGAAGAAATGACCAGCAGGAAGAATACAGAGAGGCTTGGAGAGACTTACATGAACTGATGCTGAGTGAAATGAGCAGAACCAGGAGATCATTATACACTTCAACAAAGATACTTTATGAAGATGTATTCTGATTGAAGTGGATGTCTTCAATATAGAGAAGACCTAATTCAGTGCTAGTTGATCAATGATAGACAGAATCAGCTACATCCAGAGAAGGAACACTGGGAATTGAGTATAAACTGTTTGCACTATTGTCTTTCTACTCAGGTTAATTTTCATGTATGGGATTGCCTGTCATCTTGGGGGGGAGTAGAGGGAGGGAGGAGAAAATTCAGAAAAGAAGTGAGTACAAGGGATAATGCTGTAAAAAAATTACCCATGAATATGTATTGTCAAAAATATTATTATAATTATAAAATTAAAAAAAAGTTTCAAACTCATGCTATCCTAATGGTAAAATGTTTTAAAAAATAAAAACATTTTTATAAACAAAGCATTAAAAGTTTAAAAAAAAACAATTTGTACATGTTGAGTTCCTTAAAATTAATCTTTGATACTGGCTTTTATATATTAAATTTCTGAAAAGTTCGGGTTTGGCTGATAGAAAGTTCTAAAAATCTGGAAGTTCCTCGATGCTCCATTTTTTACTCATTCAAAATTTTAGATAATTTTTCTGGATATAATATTTTTGGCTGCAGGCCTAACTCTTTTCATTGTCTGTAGATATGATTCTAGGACCCGAAGCCTTTTATTGTAGTTGCTGACAAGTCTTGTACAACTCTAACTGTTGCTCCAGCTTATTTAAATTGTTTTTTTCTTGTTTCTTGTAAAATGTTCTCTTTGATTTAGGGGTTTTGAAATTTGGCATTAATATTCCTGTGGGTTTTCTGTATAAGATCTTTTTGACGTGGTGATAGTTGAATTTTGTCTATTTCTATTTTCCCCTCATGTTCTAGCAATCCAGGACAATTTTTTGGGATTATTTCCTATATTATTGTGTCAAGGTTCTCTCTTTAGTCACAACTTTCTGGCTGTCCCTTATTCTTATA
This sequence comes from Sminthopsis crassicaudata, assembly GCF_048593235.1. Lineage (NCBI taxonomy): Eukaryota > Metazoa > Chordata > Mammalia > Dasyuromorphia > Dasyuridae > Sminthopsis > Sminthopsis crassicaudata. The sequence continues at coordinate 612,164,123 of NC_133617.1, read as the reverse complement.
TTTTCTCTTCTTGATTTCTTCTATGGATCTGTCATTTTTCATATAAGATGTTTCACGTTTTTGTTCTATTTTATCATTCTTTATAATCTTTTTTTGGTTATTTCTTGGTGTCTCATAGCTTTACTGGCTTCTCTTTGCCCAATTCTAATTTTCAAATAATTTTTTTTAATCTTTGGGATTCTATTCCTTTTCTAGTTAATTAGCTCTTTTTTCATAATCTTGTTTTTCTTGGATGGTTTTTATTTTTATTTTTTACTTTTTCCTCAGTTTATCATTTGATTTTTAAATTATTTATTGGATTCTTGTATAAATTCTCTCTGGGCTGGAGCTATTTTATGTTACTCTTTGGGGTAGAAGCTTTTTTTTTTAATGAAAGTGTCTTTCTCTGAAGATGAACTCTTATATTCCCTGTTTCTATAACATGTTTCAATGGTGGGGTTCTTTTTTTGCCTGCTCATTTTTTTTAAAGTGAGAGGTATTAGGGTAAACATCTCCAATCATGGGGTGGAGAGATGGTACCTGAAACTTCCTTTCAGCTCTCCACTTTGACCAGGAACCCCATACCAGATGCTCCACCTTCCTGCAAGCCCATGGCCATCAGTGCCCCCTAGCCTGCACTCACAAGATGCTGGTTTTTTCTTGCTCAGGGCCATGTCTCAGCAGCACAACTGTTCCTAGTCTGATGAGGTTCACTTCATCTTCCTGGACTCAAATCCAGACTCCACAGTCTGAGAAGTGAAAGAATCTGTGGTTTCTGCTCAAGTTCCATCCACATCCAGCTAGCCCAAGAGGTCCCCGGACTCTGGGTTTCTATGGAGCTAGTCTTTGGTGTTTGCACTTCAGACCGATTAATACCCAGCCTGGGTTCTTTCTTCAGATCATTTTGGGTTATATCAAGAAGACCCCTGTTTTGCACTAAGTCTTCTTGATTTCTCATCATTCTACGTTCACCCTGAGGTGCAAATTTGTTCTATTTGTGGGGGAAATCAGGAGAGCTTGACATTTACCAATCTACTCTTCCATCTTCCCAGAATCCTCCCTGATGAATTTTTGCAATTAAACCTGGGTAAGTGTCCAATCTGTCAGGGAGTCAATCTTTTTATCAACTTTAATTATAGAACCCATTCTCCAAATTATGTAGTATTCCGTCATATTTCTCAGTGCCCTTTCCCTCCTCCCCTTGCTCCCTTTCCTGGAAGATGACTAGTTATGACTATAACTTGGCTTTTATATTGAGTGTTAAAATAACTTTATTAAAATGTTTTATTGACTTTTCTCTTCTTTGTGGGCTTTGAGTAGTGGGTATAACCTGAGTGATAGAGTCCTATGTTTCAATGACTTTCATAATTTTCTCTAGAGACTTGAACATTCAGAAGGTTGAGGAATTGGTTTTGTCGCTCAAGTTTGAAGTCTATTTTTCCCTATGCTAGGCTCTTTAGGATATGCCTGACATCTATTCCTTCATGAAAGTTTTTAAGGAAAATTGCTAAATGGGAAATAGACAAGTATAGATCATTGGGGACCTCCTTTATGATTGATATTGAACTATTCAAATCTATCCCCTTGATAGGATCATTCATTCAGTTTTATATACACAATATATACCTATTTCTAGTTCTGATTTTTCCATTTCCCCCCAATAGTATTATTCAAAAGGTCCAAAAATTCTTTGCTAAAATCTAGGGAAATTATATCTATATATAGTATTAACTTAACAAATCCTTGTTTGCTTAATTCATAAATAGCATTTTCTGCTATAAAAATAAAAATCTTAGCATTGACTTGCCAATTTAGTAACCTTAAAAGGAAAGAAAGATTAGATTAGCATGCATGACCTAGACTATCACATCAGCAGTTCTTTCAATACCCAGAGATATGGTTATTCTTACTAGATCTTCTTAACATGTGACGATAATCTCTAGCTCTTTTTCCTGATTTTGCCAATGACAAAATAAGTTTAACTTAATATCCTATATATTTACTGGCTACCTTGTATTTATTTCTGCCAATGTTATCTTCTTTTGACATGAAATAATTACAGTAAATCTTAAGATACGATATTTTTTCCATATCACCTTCTTTTTTTGTCTACCTTGTTCTTTTAGAAAAACAGCTTTCAGAACTATATCTCAATCTCAATGATACCGAAAAGGTTAAATTTGCCTTCATGCTTTTTAATCTCTAGTTCACTTTATTTGCTACCTATATTTTGCATTTTTGTAGGTATCTGAAGCCATAGATTTTAGATATCTCTGCTACTATTCTTCTTTCTCTTTTGTAGTCAAGATCTTGCTTAGTGGATTACATAGACATTTTATCTCTGTCCTCATTTTCTTTTCAATTTAAAGTCTTTTTAATTACCTCTGCAAGATGATGTGGGTGAATATTCTTTGTTTCTCTTCGTCAGTATACTCCATCCCTAGACAGAATCCTTAAAATAGAGACTTTAAGTCATAGTCCAGAAGCCTAACTACCATTTTTAGATACCATCTTCTCAGCCAGTTGTTTAATTCCTAAATATGCCTTCTTCTTATGATGCCTTTCCCTTCAATCAGCAGAAGTGATAAAAACACCACCTGTATCCTTAAGGTTTTCAGTTGCCTGACCAGTGCATTAAATTTAGGAATATATATTGTTTTGGAAATATCATTTGTGCCCACATAAATCAATTTGAGTGGACAAATGTTGGAAATTCATGCTCTGGTTGTGTGATCTAGGAAGACAGCTGGCCTCTATGGCTGTTATCACATAAGAACAGGATATTAATCCTTAGCAAAAAGTCACCACCTTCCTTTCAGTTTCTCTTTTTTTCTTTGTCATTTCCCAAAGGATTTCTTACCTGACAGTATCTGTGGTTTCATTTCATCAGGCATTCCTTGGAGGATAAGCAGCTACTTCCTCCCTAGTTCTTTCTCTTTTAGAAAGAGCTTCATTTAGCGTATGGAGTCACAAATAATCCATTTTCTTTTTTTCCTACTTTCTTTTTTGTCACATTCTTTTATATTCCAGCCTTCTGACACATCATAGACTTTCATTCTGCTCCTTTACATCTCTTTCTTCTATGTTTTTACTATCAAGTCTTTTTCCATTTTTTTAAAAGGAATGATTCATTTACCCTGAATAAAATAATTAGAAATCATTCCTCAAGCCTTTTCCTCTTCTTCAAAATGGGAGGTAAGCTCTTAAAACAGCCACTTGAGCATTTCTGAAATATAGACAGTGCAGTTCTGCTCAAATAATTTTAAGAGTTCTTTTCCTGGAAAATAGATCCAGGAGAGACAATTTGAGAATAATCAGACTCCCTGAAAAATGTGAGGAAAAAAAGAGCCTGGACACTATTTTCCAGGAAATTATCAAAGAGAACTGCCCAGACATTTTGGAAACAGAGGGTAAAATAGACATTTAAAAAATTCATCGATCACATACTTAAAGGGACCCTAAAATCAAAATGCCAAGAAATATAGTGTCCAAGTTCAAGAACCATCAGATGAAGGAAAAAATATTGGCAGCTGCTAGAAAAAAGCAATTCAGATGTAGAGGACCCACAATAAGGATAACCCAGGATTTAGAAGTGTCCACATTAAAGGAATGAAGGGCCTAGAATATGATATTCCGAAAGGCTAAGGAACTTGGTATGCAGCCAAGATTAACTTACCCAGCAAAAGTGAGCATTGTTTTTCAGGGAGGAAGATGGACATTTAATAAAATAAATGAATTCCATCTATTCTTGATGAAAAAACCAGATCTACACAAAATGTTTGATCTTCAAATACAGAACTCAAGAGATTTCTAAAAAGGTAAAAAGAAATATTGAGAACTATATTTCTGCCACAAATATATGTAAAGAACACATATATAATTTGTCCTAGAAATTAGAGGTGGAAAGGAAATTATATCATAAAAAAGGGTAAAGTGGTAGTACTACATCTCATGAAGAGGCAAAGGTAGCCTATTATATCTGAGAGAAAGAAAGGAGGGGGATACACATAGTGTGTATCATTCAATTTATGGTGAAACTTCTTCCACTTCATTGAAAAGTGAGAGGGAAGGAGTAAGCTAAGGGGAAGGGAATACAGAAATTGTGAGAAAAGTGGGTAAAATAGGAAGAGGAACTTTAAGGTGGGGGAGGGATACTAAAAAGGGAGGGCTGTGAAAAGCAAGTGGTGTTCACAAGTTTAATAGGGGGGTAAGAGGGAAGGAAAGGAGAAAAGCATAAGCAGGGGTTAACAGAATGGCAAGCAATATAGAATTAGTCATTCTAATCATAAATGTGAATGGGGTAAACTCCCTCATAAAGAGGAAGCAGTTAGCAGACTGGATTAAAAGCCAGAATCCTACTATATGTTGTTTACAGGAAACACACTTGAAACAGGGTGATACATTCAAAATAAAAGTAAAAGGGTGGAGCAGAATCTACTATGCTTCAGGTGAAGCCAAAAAAGCAGGAGTAGCCATCCTCATCTCAGATCAAGCAAAAACAAAAATTGATATAATTAAAAGAGATAAGGAAGGGCATTATATCCTGCTAAAGGGTAGCATAGATAATGAAGTAGTATCAGTTTTAAACATATATGCACCAAGTGGTGCAGCATCTAAATTCTTAAAAGAGAAATTAAGAGAACTGAAAGAAGAAATAGATAGCAAAACTATAATAGTGGGAGATCTCAACCTTGCACTCTCAGAATTAGATAAATCAAACCACAAAATAAAGAAGAAAGAAGTCAAAGAGGTAAATAGAATACTAGAAAAGTTTGATATGATAGATCTTTGGCGAAAGCTAAATGGAGACAGAAAGGAGTACACTTTCTTCTCAGCAGTTCATGGAACCTATAAAAAATCGATCATATACTAGGACATAAAAACCTCAAAATCAAATGCAGTAAGGCAGAAATAGTAAATGCATCCCTTTCAGACCACAATGAAATGAAAATTATATTTAATAAAAACCCAGGGGAAAACAGACCAAGAAATAATTGGAAACTAAATAATCTTATACTAAAGAATGATTGGGTAAAACAGCAAATCATAGACCTAATAAATAACTTCACCCAAGAAAATGATAATAATGAGACATCATACCAAAATGTGTGGGATACAGCCAAAGCAGTAATAAGGGGCAGTTTTATATCTCTAGAGGCCTACTTGCATAAAATAGAGAAAGAGAGGGTCAACGAATTGGGCTTACAACTAAAAATGCTAGAAAAGGAACAAATTAAAAACCCCCAGACAAACACAAAACTTGAAATTCTAAAAATAAGAGGTGAGATTAATAAAATTGAAAGTAAATAAGCTATTGAATTAATTAATAAAACTAAGAGTTGGTTCTATGAAAAAAACAACAAAATAGACAACCTTAGTAAATCTGATTAAAAAAAGGAAAGAGGGAAAGCAAATTGATAGTCTTAAAAATGAAAAGGGAGAACTCACCACTAATGAAGAGGAAATTAGAACAATAGTTAGGAGCTACTTTGCCCAACTTTATGCCAATAAATTCGATAAATTAAATGAAATGGAAGAATACCTTCAAAAATATAGCTTGCCCAGATTAACAGAGGAAGAAGTAAGTAGTCTAAATAATCCCATCTCAGAAAAAGAAATAGAACAAGCTATTAACCAACTCCCTAAGAAAAAATCCCCAGGACCAGATGGATTTACATGTGAATTCTACCAAACATTTAAAGAACAACTAACTCCAATGCTATATAAACTATTTGAAAAAATAGGCATTGAAGGAGTCCTACCAAATTCCTTTTATGACACAGATATGGCACTGATACCTAAACCAGGTAGATCGAAAACTGAGAAAGAAAACTATAGACCAATTTCCTTAATGAATATTGATGCTAAAATCTTAAATAAGATATTAGCAAAAAGACTACAGAAAATCATCCCCAGTATAATACACTATGACCAAGTGGGATTTATACCAGGAATGCAGGGCTGGGGTTCAATATTAGAAAAACTATTAGCATAATTGACTATATTAATAACCAAGTTAACAAAAACCATATGATCATCTCAATAGATGCAGAAAAAGCATTTGATAAAATCCAACATCCATTCCTACTAAAAACACTTGAGAGTATAGGAATAAATGGACTATTTCTTAAAATAATGAGCATATATTTAAAACCGTCAGTAAATATCATATGTAATGGCAATAAACTGGAACCTTTCCCAGTAAGATCAGGTATGAAACAAGGATGCCCACTAATCAGCATTACTATTCAATATTGTACTAGAAACACTAGCCTTGGCAATAAGAGCTGAGAAAGAGATTCAAGGAATTAGAGTAGGTAATGAGGAAATCAAACTATCACTTTTCGCAGATGACATGATGGTATACTTAGGGAATGCCAAAGACTCTGCTAAAAAGCTATTAGAAATAATTCAGAACTTTAGCAAAGTTGCAGGATACAAAATAAATCCACATAAATCCTCAGCATTTTTATACATTACCAACACAATCCAACAGCAAGAGATACAAAGAGCAATTCCATCCAAAATAACGGTCGATAGTATAAAATATTTGGGAATATATCTACCAAAGAAAAGTCAAGAATTATATGAGCAAAATTACAAAACACTTGCCACAAAAATAAAGTCAGATTTAAATAATTAGAAAGACATTAAGTGCTCTTGGATAGGCCGAGTGAATGTAATCAAGATGACAACTCCCTAAACTAATCTATTTATTTAGTGCTATACCAATCATACTCCCAAGAAACTATTTTAATGACCTAGAAAAAATAACAACAGAATTCATATAGAAGAACAAAAGGCCGAGAATTTCAAGGGAAGTAATGAAAAAAAAACAAATGAAGGTGGCCTAGCTGTACCTGATCTAGAACTATATTATAAAGCAGCAGTTACCAAAACCATTTGGTATTGGCTAAGAAATAGTGGAATAGGTTAGGTTCACAGGGCAAGATAGTGAATAAAAATAGCAATCTAGTGTTTGAGAAACCCAAAGATCCCAACTTTTGGGATAAGAATTCATTATTTGACAAAACTGCTGGGAAAACTGGAAATTAGTATGGCAGAAACTAGGCATGGACCCACATTTAACACCACATTCTAGGATAAGATCAAAATGGGTCCATGATTTAGGCATAAATAACAAGATCATAAATAAATTAGAGGAAAGTAGAATAGTGTACCTCTCAGACTTGTGAAGGAGGAAGGAATTTGTGACCAAAGGAGAATTAGAGATCATTATTGATCACAAAATAGAAAATTTTGAGTACATCAAATTAAAGCTATTGTACAAACAAATAAAAGTAATGCAAACAAGATTAGAAGGATAGTAACAAATTAGAAAACATTTTTACAATTAAAGATTCTGATAAAGGCCTCATTTCCAAAATATACAGAGAATTGATTCTAATTTATAAGAAATCAAGCCATTCTCCAAATGATGAATGGTCAAAGGATATGAACAGATAATTTTCAGATGATGAAATTGAAACTATTTCCACTCATATGAAAGAGTGTTCCAAATCACTATTGATCAGAGAAATGCAAATTAAGACAACTCTGAGATACCACTACACACCTGTCAAATTGGCTAAGATGACAGGAACAAATAATGATGAATTTTGGAGGGGATGTGGGAAAACTGGGACACTGATGCATTGTTGGTGGAGTTGTGAAAGAATCCAACCATTCTGGAGAGCAATCTGGAATTATCCCAAAAAGTTATCAAACTGTGCATACACTTTGGCCCAGCAGTGCTACTACTGGGCTCATATCCCAAGGAAATACTAAAGAAGGGAAAGGGACCTGTAGGTGCCAAAATGTTTGTGGCAGCCCTTTTTGTGGTAGCTAGAAACTGGAAAATGTATAGATGCCCATCAATTGGAGAATGGTTGGGTAAATTATGGCATATGAATGTTATGGAATATTATTGTTCTGTAAGAAATGACCAATAGGATGAATACAGAGAGGCTTGGAGAGATATCAACTGATGCTGAGTGAAACGAGCAGAACTAGGAGATCATTATACACTTCAAACAATGATACTGTATGAGGATGTATTCTGATGGAAGTGGATATCTTCAACATAGAGAAGAGCTAATCCAATTCCAATTGATCAATGATGGACAGAATTCTGAACACCCAGAAAAAGAATACTGGGAAATGAGTGTAAACTGTTAGTATTTTTTGTTTTTCTCCCCAGATTATTTTTACCTTCCGAATCCAATTCTTTCTTTGCAACAACAACAACAACAACATTCGGTTCTGCACACACACACACACACACACACACACACACACACACACACACACATATATATATATATGGAAATATATATATATATATATATATATATATATATATATATATATATATATATATAGTACCTAGGATATAGTATAACATATTTACTATGTATAGGAATGCCTGCCATCTAGGGGAGGGGGTGGAGGGAGAAAGGGGAAAAATTCGGAACAGAAGGGAGTACAAGGGATAATGTTGTAAAAAATTACCTCTGCATATGTACTGTCAAAATAATGTTATAATTATAAAATTAATTTTAAAAGAGTTCTTTTGTTATCCATACCTGCTAGAAGTGAACTGGGAAATCTTTTGTTGTTCTTGCTGATGATACCCCTATTGTTGTTAGTCCTTCATTCTCAAAGAGGACCATGACATCAGGTAGGTACTGCTGTGATATGCGTGTGAATTGGATTTGAGGGAAGGCTGTGCAAAGTCACTTACCTCACTTCCTTCTCCAGTCATTTGGGTCCAGTGGCCAGATATAGATCAGTTCAACAGGAGATGGAGAACTGCTCTAGGAGGTTTCTAGCTCCAGAGTTGTCATTTTCCAAACTTTATTAACACCTTGACATTTTCATGCCCAGCTTCTCCCCCTTCCCATTGTTTTGCTCTTCTCTTACATTGTCTTGAATAGTTGCTTCCTCTACCTCTTCCCCCCCTTTTCATCTCTTAAATCCTCCTTTTTTCTGAACTAGTCATTCTTTTTTTTTATTTAAAGAATCATTCTCTAGCCTCTGTTTTCTTTTCTCTCCTCCTTTTTCTTCAGATACCTTTGCTATATTCTTTATCCTCCCAATTTTCTAATTCTTCTCTTTCAGTTTGCATCCTTCATCCTAATGCAAACAAGATTAGAAGGGAAGTAACAAATTGGAAAACATTTTTACAGTTAAAGATTCTGATAAAGGCCTCATTTCCAAAATATACAGAGAATTGACTCTAATTTATAAGAAATCAAGCCATTCTCCAATTGATAAATGGTCAAAGGATATGAACAGACAATTTTCAGATGATGAAATTTAAACTATTTCCACTCATATGAAAGAGTGTTCCAAATCACTATTGATCAGAGAAATGCAAATTAAGACAACTCTGAGATACCACTACCCACCTGTCAGATTTTTAAAAATCTTTTTTATATCTTCTTTTGCCTTTTCAAACTCTTCAAAATTTTCCCTATCTAAATTCTCTCTCCTTTATTTATTTATTTGTTGCTATTTAGTTGTTTTTAAGTTGTGTCCAGCATTTTGTGACCTCATTTGGGATTTTCTTGACAAAGATTTTAGATTTGGTTTCTTATTTCTTTTTCCAAGTCATTTTATGGATGAGGAAACTGTAGCAAACAGAATGAAGTGACTTGCCTAGGCTCACATAGTTAATAAATGTCTGACATCAGATTTGAATTCAGGAAGATGAGTCTTTCTGATTCCGGGTTCAACACTCTATCCATTGTGCACATAGCTTCCTCCTCCATTTTTAAAGTTCTTTAATTTATCTTCTTTCCCTCCTTTCCCCCCCAAATTTTCTCTTTCACCTCAAGCAAAACAGCTTTCTTCCATCAAAGTCTTAAGTAGAATATGCTCATTAGGTACTTGTTTGTCCTCATCTTTCAAAGAAAATGGAATACCAGGGAACACAGTCTTTTAGTATTATGACATGTTCCTCTAGGCTTGATGACTTGTACTTAATAAGGAGAGCTAAATATTCTCTCACTATTTCTATACTTAGCATAGATTTCATCTTCCAGTGAACCATTTTATAGTCTGCTTCATAAAGTTCAAAACATATTTTCCTTGATAGAATAAACCTTCGTAAATAAGAGTATTTTTGCCTGTCATCACTCATTAATTACAATCAGTTCATCCTACCTGCTCCCTTTGTTTTTTCTTCATTCTCAAAGTTAAATTAAGAAACCTACTTTTGGTTGTCTTTAGTACTTTTTGTCAGACAATTCATTCTATGAAAATAGCTAGCATTTATATATTATTTTAATGTTTGCAAAACACTTTACAAGTATCATCTTACTGAATCTTCACAACAATGTGGGGAGATAGGTGTATTTTATTATAGTTCAATCATTTTCAACTATACCTGATGCTTTGTAACCACATTTGGGGTTTTCTTGGTAAAGGTACTGAAGTAGTTTACCGTTTTCTTATCCAGCTCATTTTACAGACGAGAAACTGAGGTTGATAGGGTGAAGTGACTTGGCTAAGGTTATACAGCTAATAAATGTGTGACCTTGGATTTGAATGTGGGTCTTCCTAACTCTAGGTCCAGTGCTATATCCACTCTATTATCCACTTGTCTTTAAGAGTATTTCTATATTATGATTTTTAGTGCTTCTGAAGTTATATTTATTAATCCATGACTAACTTTGTGTTCATCCTCAGCAATCTGCATTTGCTTCAATTTGTTGTACTTGTGTTTTAAGATATAAGTTGGTTATAAGATCATAAATAAGTTGGTTATAAGATCATAAAGTTGGAAGAGAATTCAAAAACTCTCTGTTTCAGTCCAGTCATTTACATGTAGCTTCTCTGTAAGCTAACATTTTCAGTTCACATTGGACTATGAGGTTAGTTACCTAGAGGGAAAGGATTACTTTTCCCTTTGAAGTTCTTGGGTATGGATTTTCAACTTGAGGTCCATGAACATTAAAAAACAACATGAACAACTATATTTCAAAATAATTGATTTTCTTTATAATTCTATGTATTTTATTTTATGCATTAAAACACAATTTTGAGGTGGGTAGTCTGGTACCATCAGTCCATGTGCGAATAAGGCACAACAAAGAAGTTAACAATTCCTGTTCCAGGGATGATCACTAATATGGTCACTCCTGAGCCTCCACCCAATATTTTTACTGATACCTATCAACTGTTTGACATCTATTAGCTTTACTGAAAACATAGAACAAAGACAGAAATTACAAAATATTCCCTAAACACTTGACCCTTTGTACACATACAAGGTGCCTGGGGTTGGACTGGGAGAAGGAAAGATAAGGAGTGCCTCATCAAACTAGGCTGCTGATGCTATCAGTTACCAAAAGGAGGTTCCTCTGAGGGCTCTGTTAGATCTTCTAGTCTACCAGGAATCTGCAAGTCCCACTCTTAGAATACTTGCTTTGTGTAAGAATAGAAAAGAATAAACTCCAAAGATACAGAGTGCCATTAAAGAAGTGGACAATTCTAGACAGTCCTTCTCACTTGAAAAATGCCAAAGCAAAAGGTCATCCACTCACATATTTTGAATACATGGTCTGTTCCAGCTCAGCCTCTCCAGAGTCACCAGACCTTCTAACTTTGAAAACGATTAACGCTTTTCATCATCACATAATATTAACTTGGGCCATCATGGCCAATACATGAAAGGTCCACGTATTTGTGTAGAGTTAAGATAGGAGTGTCTGAATTAGTTCCAAGGACTTGTTTCATGTACCTGCATTATATATAGATATAGGTACATATAGATAAGGAAACTGAATCCCTAGAAATATAAAGTGACTTCCCTATACTCAAAGTTGGTAAGAATCTGAAATGTGAATAATAAGTAACTTATGTATTCACATTATTCTCTTTGGACAACTTCTGCTTTTCTTTCTCATCGGCATTAGATTTGTTTTTGTTTTTAGCATTTATTTCATGAAGATTTCCCATTCATTCTAGGTTGATTTTTCAACTGGTATTTTATACCAGGGGTCTTACCAATATTTTCGCTAACCAACTCAAAATCTCTAAAACTATCATGCTTGTCTAAGGATGTATAGATTCTCCTAATTCTCTATTACAAATTCTCAGAAATGATCATTTCCCCTTCCCACTCACTCCACCCCCTTTGTCTCTTCTGTCCCTCCCCTAGATCACACTCATTTTAATTTCATTAACAAAATTCCACCCTTACTTTTAGTCTTGGTAGTATAGTCTAAATCTATGTTTTTGATTTTTTTTTGTTCATTCCAACAATATAATTTCTTTTTAAATTTGAAGTTGTTCTGGATACTTCAGAGAAACCCAAATGATCTACCTTAATATATAGAAGATTCAGACCCACACTGCAAGTGATCCTTTTACTCTGCTGTATCAAAATTAAATTAGTGATAATAATTGGTCAAAAAGGCTTCAAAATTATTCACTTTCTCTTCGAAACAACCATACTATAGGTAAGCTTTTTCCCTGTTTATCTTGATTCCTATCTCCAAAATGTCTCAAAATCTCTGTCCACAAGAGTCAAAGTCCTGAGATTTAGGTGATCTCTGTAGGTAAAGGCAGGCAGTGTTTTATCTGGGAGTCTTAAGAGTCCCTTTGGGCTTCAGATAGAGACTAAATTGTGACTAACTTCCACCAGGTGACTACAGAGATAATTTATACCTAGCTGCATATCTCCGCAAAGTGGGAAATTAAATAAAACTTTATAAATGACATTTGTATGACCTTAAATATCATCTGAAGTGTTATTACTACTAATACTCCACAGTGCCTTATTTAATCAGCATCCCACTTAAACAAAGTTGACTTAATGAAAAAAGTCAGTAATTTTGTACAGCTGTGGACCATCAATATTCCCAGCCTGATCATTTTGTGTACAGGAAGATATGGAATAAATGAATGAGACATGACCTAGGATGGCCCGTCTCTATTTTTCCTGATTCCAAAAGCCCATTTATTGATTTTTGTTTTCGTCATGGTTAGAATAATACAAACATTTGTCAGCTGCATCCTTCAGCACTCAGCTTGTGTAGAACCATTAAAAGTTGCCTTTATAGAGTGCACCATAAATAAAACCCTGTTGCAGTATATGTCATACTACAGCCTTTTAGGTAGGTAGAGAAATGCAGTCTATGCACTGCTGTGTTAGTTGGCTGAGGGCACTCAAGGAGTAATCGCCAAAGATCATGATGAAAATACTTTATGGATGAATTATGTATTAATTGTTTTCCTGACCAAAAAAAAATAATAGTGGTGATGGTGGTGGTGGTGGGGAAGCATAGGCTTTATTTATGCCTGGATTTCTCTAAAAGGGTTAGAAGGGTTGGTGTACTCAATGATATACTCTAGGTTATCAAATCAATATTTATACATTTTCCCCATGCTAATGCAGTCTGATCCATTTGTTAAATAAACAGCAAAATTGACCCAGTTACAGTGCCCTCCAAGGGTTATTCTCCAGGCCTCAGAGTGGGGAAATGGTGCTATAAGTTTATGGAAAATATATTTTAAAGTATTTCCTGAATACATTATTGGCACACTGAGAGATCATCACCCTGTCCTCTAGCTATATTCTCTGGATACATGGTATCCCTGAGACTCCTCATATGTCATAGGCTGATCCTACAATTAGTGTCTGGTTGAAGTCCAGTAAAAGAAATACTTCTTCAAATTGCTAGATTTATTAATAGGCTCTTGATGTCAGCTCAACTTTGACCTGAGAAAATCTTTTCTACCATTCCCAACCCCCATCCCTTGTTGGTCCCTCTTTGTGAATGGAGAAGATATTTTAGTCCACTTACTCATTTGTCTTTGGCCTTCTTTTGAAAGCTAAAATGACAGAAAGATGTGCCCAGGGCTTTCCAATGAGGATAATGTTAATTTAGCTCACTCAGAGCCAAAGGGAAACTCACCAACCTCATTTACCTGAGCCCTTTGCTCAGCATCTGCTAAAGATGACTTATTCTCTTCTCAGCTGGTCTATACACAAAGTAGCTATTAGGTGTAAAGGCCCAGTAAGATATCCATCAATTCAATATACCATTTATGTCATTTGATTTGGTATTATCTTAAATCATTCTTGTTAAACAATATAATTCCAGTAAGCTTAGGTAGAATTCACAAGAGTCCATTAACTACCAATGATTACAATCATTTCTTTAAAAAAAACTTGTTTGGAGGACTGGAAAAAGAGATATGGCTCATATATATATACTTCTCGTCAAGAGCATAGAAAATATTTGAATTGGACTTGACAAATTGCTGGACCTCTGAAAATTATTAATAAGCATAGTACTACAAAATACTGCTAACGTTTCAAATTCTAAGCCCTTTATCAAAAATATGTGGAATTTCACTTCTCATGTTGAATGGTTTAGAAAAGAAAACACAAAATCTACTTATACTTTAGCATATCCACAAAGACTTAAGCAGAATCACTGGAAAAGTAACACATGTAAATAAAAATCAAGAAGATTGAGATCAGTGAATTTCCAACCTTTTGGAAAGTAATGTCTTAATTAGAGAGATAGTAGAGTAGAGAGACAGTGCTAGTGACTGCCATTTGGGGCAGCTATGTCATTTAGGGTAGTCACATACAATCATTCTCTGCCTTATTTTCTTTACATGTAAAAGAGAAACTATAGTAATGCTGATTTTTGACTTGAGATTTTGTTGGTATAAGGACTAATGCAAATCACCAAGTTTTCTGTAACTTATAGTCTTAGAAAGTTCCCTGGAGTCCTGAGAAGTTATGACTTCTCATAAAGTCTAAGCCCTAAGGTCATTTCAGGGATGGGATTTGAATTTAGCTCTTCCTCACTCCCAGGCTAACTCTATTGAGCCTTTATACTACAGTCTCCATTATAAAGATTCAATAAGATATTGAATATGAAAACACTTTGTGGACTGTCCAGATAATATATATGTATATATATATATATATATTACATATATGTTACATATAATACATATGTATATATATATATCTTCCCATACCCATATAATATATACCTACCCATACATGTGTATTATTCCTATTACATTGGATTTGTGACTTATGAGTGTAGAGAACTTCTGATGAAAAGCTTCTATGAATGCCAATCTGTATCTCTTCTTCAATTGTTCACTAGGGTGCTAATTACTTCAGTTAGTCACCCAACTAGTCTGTGCCAGATTTAAAATACCATCTTACAATAGCTTTTAAATATGTAAGATACACATGCATATTACTTTGTTTTATATTTTAATAGTTTTTATTTACCAGATATGCATGGGTAATTTTACAACATTGACAATTGCCAAACCTTTTGTTCTAATTTTTCCCCTCCTTCCCCCAGATGGCAGGTTGACCAATACATGTTAAATATGTTAAAGTATAAATTAAATATATTATATGTATACATACACATGCATATTACATGCATATGTGTATGCATGCATATGTGTATATCCTGTTGGTATTTTTTGTCCTGGCAATCAATATTAGGCTACATTGTTCAGGTCTGGATTTGTACCTGGAAATAATTCCTAAAAATTGATATCAAATATATGTTATACAACTTTATACATCTTTATATAACTCTCCATGAAGGGAAGGAAAAGTTGCTAATAGAAAAGCAAAAAGGGAAGCTAACATTATCATATATAAATTTTATTTCCCATATATTGCAGATATTTAATATTTAAAAATTTTTGCTAATGTACATAATCACACAATATTTTTATCTTGATATTTATGACATCTTATGAGCAATAATTCTATGAACATTAAAATGATCTTATTATAGTAACTATAGTCACAAAGAGCAAAACTGTAACCTGGAGAGATTTAGGGATTTGGCAATAGTTACATAGTGAGTCAAATGTACTTTATTAAAAAATTAAAAAACATAAAGGCCATTACTTCTAACTTTGCACTTGCTGTCTAATTTGGGAAAATCAAAGAGAATGTACAATGTACACATATTTGTAATTTCTCATATTTTCATAGATTTTTCAACATACTTTTACATTCATTAGTGCATATAAACCTCACAAGTCTGTGAATTAAGTTGTACAGGTATTATTATCTCACTTTATGGATAGATTATGTTTATATTATTATCTTATATTTATATTATTAAATGCTAAAATATTGTTATCATTGTGAGTCGACACTCTTCATTTTAAAGATGAAAAAAGTAAAAGAGATTTAGATAGGTTAACTAGGTTTCTCAAAGTCCCACAATAGCATGGATTAGATCCTTTGACCCTGAATCTAGTGCCTTTTCCACTGCATAGACCTTCCTGAGGTATCTGAATACTAAGTTTTCTGAGCTTCCATTTTTTTCATTGGCAAAATGGAATTATTTATACTTGTTGTGCCTGGGCATCCTGTTGGGTCCAACTTTTGGGTTTATTATAAAGTTCAAGTGAAATAGAATTGTGAAAGTTATTTTAGAATTTTAAATTTTCACAAAAATTTTAAGGATTATCACTATTATTTAAAAGTTGTGCACTATATGGCTAATATTTGATTGTTCTAAAGAGAGTAAGAACATCTTGGGCAATATAAAACATGAATACTAAAACCTAAGATATTGTAACTGTCATGTACCAGATACTATGCCAAATTGTTTTACAAATATTTGAATTTAACAACAATACTGGGAAGTTGGTCCTACTACTATTATTATTCCCATTTTACATGGGAGGAAATTGAGATAAACTGTTTTAGTGATTTGCTCATACAGCTAGTGAGTGTCTGAGGCAGGATGTAAAATGAGGTCTTCCTGACCCCAGGTCCAGTGCTTTGTTCACTGCACCATCTAGGTGCCAATAAAAATCACTCTCTTTTTCATCTATCATAAATTAACTTGATTACATTTTCCCATTGATTATTCAGAAAAAAAGAATTCAAGAGAAAGAAAAAATACTAAATATCTTGCTCAGTATGAAGTTAATGACACCTACCCTCTAAAACATCACTGATATTTTTGTGAGAAATCCAGAGAAATGCTCATTCCAAGTGCTCTGAAATTCACAAAGAACATTGCTTTATAAATATTGATATTATTATGATTAATATTATTAATGCTTGTCACTGTTCTACCTCACAGACATGTTGTGAAAGTTCAAATGAGGTAATGTCTGCAAATCCCTATATGCTCCCTGAATGAGAATTGACACATAAATACCATCTTTTGTCAATACTGTATTAGTTGGATCTGGTCTAGACAGAAAGTAATAAAATTTAAGTAATGAAGAACATGTTGATTACTTATTACAAGAAATGTAAATTTTCTTTAGTTTGTCTTATTAGTGTGTAGTTTGAACTATGGGAAACAGATTTCTCTTTGTTCCCAAGATTCCATGCATCTCAGTAATTGCCTTCACTGAATTTTCTTCACCACTTTCTCCTTTGCCAACTTTTGTTTAAAGATGTTAAGTAAAAGATGTAGAACATCCTAGTGATGTGGTGCTTAGATAAGGGAAAAAAGTTTGACTCTTTCTCCCAGGAAGATGGAAATGGGTTCTGACAACATTATTCAACATTTATTACAACTAAAGCTTTTGATAATTTTTCCTATTTTTTATAAACTTTATACATAAAGTTCTAAATGTCAAGGCCAGTAAACATTTGTTGATGTAGCTTTGAAAGCTAAATAGGATTTTTCTTCCTTTACGTCTATTTTTCTTAATCTTATATCTCATTGTATCCAAAATAGATAGACAGATAACTTGCCAAGCACATTTGGAAGATCATTTCCAAATGATTTACTATTGCTATTGAAACGAACTGCTGAATTTAGAAACAGGGAAAACACATTCTAGTGTAGAAGGGGAACACAACAAGAAGGGGAACACAACAAGAAGTTCTGAATCTGGAGGTTAAGATAGGGGTTTCAGTTTTGGCTTTGCTAATACCATTGCTACTTAACTTGTTCTGTGACCATGGACAAAGTCAATTAAATCTAAGTTTTGTCATATGAAAATAGATGGCAAAATATATGATGATAATGTATGATACATTTATTTCTCAGGCTAGCTATGGGGAAAGCATTTTGGAAGTTGCAAAGCAATCAACAAATATTGGATTAAGTACCTGCTATTTACTACCACTGCATTAGGCCTGAGAACACAAAAACAAATAATACAAATACAAAATACACATGACAAAAAAAAATCTCTGCTCTCAAAGAACTTCTTGTAAGGTGTATATGTAGTAAAGGAATGTGAGGAAACACAGAATAAGAAAATAATGTTGAATTACAGTTCTCTGCTATACTTCCTGGTAATCTGGAAGAGGTTTTTTTCTTTTCATATGCAAAAACCAAAAATAACACCTTAATATTATAGATTGAGGTTCAGAATTTTATTTCAATTTATTTTTTGGTTACATTTTAAGTTCTGAACTGTCTCCTTCCCTCCTTACTCTGCACTGGAGAAGATCATTTCATATATACATGTACACACAAATATATGTATGTATGTTAATCCATGCTATACACACTTCTATTTATCAATTCTTTCTTTGGAGGAAGACCTTCATCTTCCTTCATAGATCCTTTGTTGTTAATATGAGTATTTGTAATACTTAGAATACCTTAGTCATTCATAGATGTTATTTGAAAAGTATTGCTGTAATTGTATGCAATGTTATCTTGGTTTGGCTCATGTCACTTTTCATTATTTCATGCAAGTCTTCATGTTTTTCTAAAACCTACCTGCTCATCATTTGTTATAGTGTTCCAACACAGGTTCAAGATTTTAGATGATACAAGTTGCTCTTGCTTACAATAAGTCTATCCTACTTGCCAGTGAGTTGCCATTCTAAATAAATAGGCCAGCTCTACATTACAGTAAGGCATTGGAATAACTCAAAATTGAAATAGTACTGTCATGTTACGATAACTCAAAGCCCTCAAAGAACATCTTTGGCAGGTCTTAGTCAAATAGGAAGGCTTCATTTATGGGATATGTGATGGACTATATATATATATATATATATATATATATATATATACACACAAATATATATATACACACAAATATATATATACATATATATGAAATCTAGGACCACCTTAGCCAAGTATAGAAAATATTAAGTTGGCCATCAGGAAATTATTATTTTTGGTCATTGTAACCCGTGAATACAATCTACTAAGGTTTATAGAGGGGTAATGATTTCTATTAGTATAGACTAGTCACAGTGATCAAATCATGGAACATTTGAAGTATTGGTACAAGCATTTGAAGTATTGGTACAAGCTTTTAGTCAGATGGAAGTCAAGGACTAGATCATAAATCTAAAAGTTTTTACTTTAGTCACCATATTAAGTAATTTCTTCTTTTGGTGGCTAGTTAAACAAACCAAATAATATGCCAATATTGAGGTTAATAAAGTCAGTAATCTTTTCCTTCACAGAAATGCTATAATATCATTGAATTTTATGTTTTAGCCTATCATGATGAATCACAATGACCGGAGAAGAAAGATTTATAAAAAAAGATGTTTTATCTTGACATTGCATTTTCATAACCACAAACTGAAGTGGAAGATTGTGGAAATCATTTGATTAACTTGAACTACCAAATTCTGTTTTGATCTGAAATATCCAGATAATTGAAGCAAAGGCATTTATGAGAGGCCCTGATAGATTCTTGCTCAATTTCTCACAATTTACATTCCATGATCAGGCAGATCTCATCATACTCCTCATTAAATCAAGATTAATATTAGTAAAAAAAAAAAAGAAACTCTTGTCAAATATTACTATGTAGACCAATGAAACAGTATGTTTTGTTTCCACATTGATTCATTTTCTATTTCTATTTCAGATATACTTAGCCAACACTGTGGTGACTGGGAATCTTAAAGTCTGAAGCTAACCTAATAAGTCATCTGTCATTGACAATGGACCTTTAAAAAAGAGGAATGTGGATTAATTATTAAATTAATTGTCGCCAGCAGATACTGGAATGGATTCTTTGGCATCTATGGACCTGATTTCCTTTTTCCTTTGGAGGAATAATGCTGTTCTTTTCAATTCTCTTAGGTATCTTTTGCACTCCAAAGTTATAACAAGATGTGACATTCAGTCCTAGTTAATCAGTGTTCAGCCTGAACTTACAGTGGGAGTGGAGGGGTGGCACTTACAATTTGCCCATGACACTGACCAGGTTTTTAAGGAATCAGGAGCAAGGGGAAAATAGCATAAAATACTTAAATTTTTATGGAAAAGGTATAACTTGGTGAAAAAGCACCATCATAAATTCCCCAAAAGTATATCTTAATGATACACTTAGAGTAAATCATTTGCC